>NW_020686177.1:0-5894 GCF_002925995.2 Terrapene triunguis
TCTACAGAGACTCAAGTCTCTTTGCTGCAAAAACAGCAAAAGAGGCTGTAGTGAGGCAGAGTGGCCTCCTTCAGAGGGGGAGGAACCACTCCCCGCCCCCTGGTGGGTGGGGCAGGGCCAGGCCTGCCCCTTGTGCCAGAAGCAGAGGAACAGAACAGGAAGAATAAGAGGTGGGGCCTCCAGCTCAGTTGAGAAAGAGCCAGGGAAGGAGTCAGATGCCTCTGCCTTGCATCTGGCTCCTAAGCCAGGGACCGAGCTGTACCAGCAACTGTTTCCGGAGGAATACTCTGAGGAGCTGCTGCCAGGCGAATACCCCAAGGGATATACCCCGAGGGATACAGACTGCTATTGCTTTGCCCCACCCAGAGGGCTTGAGCCTCACTGTGGTGGTTGTCTGCCTCAGGCAGGGAGCTGGGCTAAAGACAGTCAATTACCCTGTCCCAAGGGGCCAGGGTCCTAGACTCTTAACGGACTTACCATGCTAATCCCCTGTTGATCAGCTCTGAGCTGCTAGGTGACGTAGTGGGTGAAGTGGCCTCTTTCTGACACTGACAGGGAGGAACCACTCAAAGCCACTACAGAGGCTTAAAATATATTCTCTCTCCCATCACCAAGTCCCCTTGAAACAATGCCAGCTTCAGTGCCCCATTTTTCTGTTTGTCCCACAACTTTCTTTGTGCCTTTTCTCCACGCCACACCTTATGCATAAAACACTCTTCGTGAGCTGCTCTGCAAGGCCACTACCCTTCTTAAGACCCACTTCTACCAGGATTGCCACAAGAAACTGTTGAACTAAGACATTTATTTAAGCGATGTGGCAAACCCAGGACAAACAGCTACAAAGGGGGTAGTAATCAGTCCCAGGGGGTTAAAAAGGCCTCTCCCAAGCCACTGAGGAGAGAGAACCATGGGGAAATAAGGTTCAGCTGGGCAAGGGGTTACTAGGGAACTAATTAGGTTCAGCTGGCTCCAACTGCTTGGGACCTTTTTAAACCCTCCCCGGCGTGGAAGGGGGGGGGGAAGAGAGAGTGAGAGAACCAGGGAAGCTGCCAGGAAGTTAGGAGCAGCAAGGCTCTGAACCCTTCCTGCAAGGAAGGCTGCACTCTGTCCCCAGAAGGGAAGATAAACAAGCACAAGGGGCTGACTGAGAAAAGGAATAGCCAAACCCTGTGCTACCTGCAAGGATTTGCCTTGCCCAAGCCTGTGTCTCCAAGGCTAAAAAGGACTGAGCCTGCTGAGGAGAAGAAGGTACTTTGCCACAGCGAGTAACTACAAATTTGAATTTATTTAAGCCAGCAATAACAAAGCCTCCTTCACCATTCTCCTGTGCACTCGCTTCACTGAGCGCCAGGTGATCATGTTGATATTACTCCTTTTCTTCCAGCCTACCCATTCCCTACTGTTTTGTTCCATGTGGGCTCCTCTAAGGCACAGATTTTAATAATTACTTATATTTCAGGGCTGATGGACCTTGTAGGCTCCAAGCAAACCCATAGGAGGACCCTGCAGGCTCAGTTTTATGTTACTATAACAAACCAAACCCTACAAGGGTCACCCAGCCTATAGATTCCTACTGAAAAATTCAGCTGTGGAGCCATGTTCACAACATGTTTCAAACACCCACAAAATTTAGGAGGCAGATCCACAGTCTTGGGTCAGGCCTATCTCTGTTATAAATGTTGTCAGCGAACTAGAGATGAATGGTCTGTATCCATTGCCAGGCACCTGAGCTGGCCAACTCCCCTCTAGGAATGTTTATATTCTATCTATCCCAAGGTCTCAGGTCACTGTCATCCACTCCAGAAAAGCAAAGCATTTTCAGCTGGAATTTCTTACGGGTACCCTCCATGTCATAAATAGATACGCTGTGCTTCTAATAAAACCAGCCTAATTACCGAAGTCTTAGGGTATGTCTACACTACGAGGGTAGTTCGATTTTACTTAAATCGAATATGTGGAATCAATATTGCAAAGTCGAACGTGTGTGTCCACACTAAGGACAGTAATTCGACTTTGTGAGTCCACACTAACGGGGCGAGCGTCGATATTGGAAGTGGTGCACTGTGGGCAGCTATCCCACAGTTCCCGCAGTCCCCGCTGCCCATTGGAATTCTGGGTCGAGCCGCCAATGCCTTCTGGGTAAAAAAATGTGTCGTCATCCGTCCGTCACTAACGCCCTCCCTCCCTCCATGAAAGCGCCGTCGGGAAATCAGTTCACGCACTTTTCTGGTCAGTGACAGCGCGGACGCCACAGCACTGCGATCAAGGATCACGCTGCGACCATCGCTGCAGTTGTGGCCGTTCTCAACACCTCGCAGCTTATCATACACCTTTCCCTGAGGCAGATGCAGAGAAATCAGGCGAGGAGGCTACGACACCGCCGTGATGGCCTGAAGTCGGAGAGTAGCACAGAGCTGTCAGAAACCACGAGCCCCAGCGCCCAGGACATCACGGTGGCAATGGGTCATGTGGATATTGTGGAACAGCGATTCTGGGCCCGGGAAACAAGCACGGACTGGTGGGACCGCATAGTGCTGCAGGTCTGGGATGAATCCCAGTGGCTGCGAAACTTTCGCATGCGGAAGGGGACTTTCCTCGAACTTTGTGAGTTGCTGTCCCCTGCCCTGAAGCGCAATGACACGCGGATGCGAGCAGCCCTGACTGACCAGAAGCGAGTGGCCATAGCCCTCTGGAAGCTTGCAACGCCGGACAGCTACCGGTCAGTCGCAAACCACTTTGGTGTGGGCAAATCTACCGTGGGGGTTGTTGTGATGCAAGTAGCCAACGCAATCGTTAAGGTACTGCTCTCAAAGGTAGTGACCCTGGGAAACGCGCAGGTCATCATAGATGGCTTCGCCGCGATGGGATTCCCAAACTGCGGTGGGGCTATAGATGGGACTCACATCCCTATCCTGGGACCGGACCACCAGGCCAGCCAGTACATCAACAGAAAGGGCTACTTTTCAATGGTGCTGCAAGCACTGGTGGACCATCGGGGACGTTTTACAAACATCAACATCGGATGGCCGGGCAAGGTTCATGACGCTCGCGTGTTCAGGAACTCTGGTCTGTTTAGACGGCTGCAGGAAGGTATTTACTTCCTGGACCACAAAATAACTCTTGGGGATGTGGAGATGCCTACAGTGATCCTCGGGGACCCAGCCTACCCGCTAAAGCCCTGGCTCATGAAGCCCTATACTGGCGCCCTGGACACAGAAAAAGAACTGTTCAACTACCGTCTGAGCAAGTGCAGAATGGTGGTGGAGTGTGCTTTTGGCCATCTCAAAGGGAGATGGAGAAGCTTACTGACTCGCTGTGATCTCAGCGAAACCAATATCCCCATTGTTATAGCAGCTTGCTGTGTGCTCCACAATCTCTGTGAGAGCAAGGGGGAGACCTTTATGGCGGGGTGGGAGGTTGAGGCAAGTAGCCTGGCTGCTGATTACGCCCAGCCAGACAGCCGGGCGATTAGAAGATCCCAGCGGGACGCGCTGTGCATCCGGGAGGCTTTGAAAGCTAGGTTCCTGAGTGAGCAGGGCAACCTGTGACTTTTCAGTTTGTGTACAGAAAAGCTGAACCTGCCCCCGTTTCTTTACCCAGTTCATTTTGACTATCCTCTCCAGTTACATACCCCCTTCACCCCCTTCCCCTTCCCAAAAAATAAAATCAGTTCTATTTTGTTAATGAACACCGTTGTCTGTATTGCTGTTTTCGCTGGAATGTTTTAAACCGGGGACGCAGACTGTGGCGGGGGGCGGGTTTAGTGTTCTGATGCAAGTGATGCTTCTAAACTCCCGGAATGACAGGCTCCGCACTGGTGGACTGGTTATTTCAATGGAGCCTGCCAGCACTCCTGGGGGGGACTGCGTGTATGTGTCGCCTATGTGACTTTCTGGCAGGGGGAGTAGGGTTACAGATCCCCTGCTGCGTGGATCTGTGAGCCAGGATAAGGACCGCTGCATAAGATCTGTAACTGCCCTCCCCCGCCACAAAGTCACAGAGCAACCCCCACCCCACCCCAGAACATGAAAACCACCTCCAAGACTGACCAGGGTAACCAGTGACTGCACTGTGTATGTGTCCTGATGCTGGACCTGACCCCGCCTCTGTACCCTGCTAAAGGTGACTGTCCTGTCCAATTACCAAGCCCCTTCCCCCCCTTCAGACAGACTCTCCTCCAAAAGAACATGATGGAAACAGTAATGAACAGAAACAAATATTTTATTATGAACCACACATGAAACGTGGGGGGTGAAACTTGCACGGGGGCTTGTGTGAGGTGGGTAGGAAAGGACTTTTCAAATTTTGGGGAATGAGAGCCTTCTAGTGCTAGAGCAGTCTGCAGGGGTTGACTGAAAGTTTTAACGGCCCTTGCCGCCCCTCCTTCTTTGGACTTTGGGTGAGGGGGGTGTGGGACTTGGTGGCGGGGGAGGGCGGTTAGAGAGAGACTGCAGCGGGGCTCTGTCCTCCTGCCTCCGGTCTTGCAGAACATCCACAAGGCGCCGGAGCGTGTCCGTTTGCTCCCTCATTAGTCCAAGCAGCTTTTCAGTAGCCTGTTGGTCCTCCTGACGCCACCTCTCCTCCCGTTCCATGACTGCTCGGTGCATTTGTGACAAGTTCTCCCTCCACTGTGTCTGCTGGGCTGCCTGGGCTCGGGAGCAGCCCATTAGTTCTGAGAACATGTCTTCACGCGTCTTCTTCTTCCTCCGCCTAATCTGCGCTAGCCTCTGGGAGTGTGCTGACAGGCTGGGTTGGGAGACAGTCGCAGATGTGTCTGTGTGAATGGTAAAAAGGGAGTGAATTCCTGAGACAGATAAATGATGTTGTGTACAAAGAACCTAGTCTTTCTCTGTGAACAAAACCATGCACTCCACCTCTCACATGCGCACTCAGGACAAGGTCGAATTTTCGGCCCTCGCCTTCAGTGCCTGTGGACTTGCGGTGGTCTTGGAGTGATCTGAGAAGCGTGGCTGGACACCTGAACTTCTGTAGCGGGCAATCATGGTAAGCCGTAGACTTGTGGCTGCTTAAAACTCTAATAGTAGCACTGGCCTCCTTTCACATTGAAAGCAATGCCAGTCTCTGCTGCCAGCAATCAGGACAGCATCAACTCTGCCCCTGTCCCAGGGAAAGATCCCTGTATGCTGCCCCTCTCCCTCCACCGCGTGGCTGTAAAGCAGTCCCAATACTAACATTCCCCTCCCTAATTCAAAGCAGGGCGTCATGAGCGACATCACCCTCCTGAGGATCTCGGACACCCAGAAGGAACGCATGCTTAGGGAAAGCATGCAGAAACCAGGGCCGTATGCCGCCATGCTATGTCGTGCGATGATCCCGGAGTACTTGATTGTGTCGTGGCGGGGAAACGTCTCCTACCACGGAGGGCCAAATAAGATCGCCCTACCCAGGAACCTGATGAACAGGCTGGAAATCTACCTCCATGAGACCTACGAGGAGTTCTCATATGAGGATTTTGCCTCAATCCCCGGCCATATTGACCGGATTTTCGCCTAGGTGCACTGGGACTATAGAGTGGAGCGTCTTGGGCCGCAGAATCATGAAGTACCGGACATTGTAAAAAAAATTTTAAATACTTGGGACTAAATTGTGAAGAGCCTAAGGCAGACAAATCATGAGAAACCCTTTGTTGATATTGTAAATATTCCAGTTTTGTAGCAGATAATTTTTTACATGTTTAAAGCACTTTGGTAAAAACACATTGTTAATATTATAAATATTCCCGTTCTGTTAAAAATAAATGTTTACATGTTTACAGCACTTACTGCTTGATCCTTCCCCTGATTCTGTGTCCGGGGTAAGGGATGGGGACGGTTGGTAGGGGATCTCGGTAAGGGTGATGAAGAGCTCCTGGCTGTCGGGGAAATCAGCGGTGC
>NW_020686177.1:5904-9445 GCF_002925995.2 Terrapene triunguis
TGGTAGCCTTGTCTCAGCTCCTTGATTTTCACGCGGCACTGCGTTGCATCCCGGCTGTAGCCTCTCTCTGCCATGGCTTTAGAGATCTTCTCGTAGATCTTAGCATTCCTTCTTTTGGAGCGCAGCTCTGAAAGCACGGACTCATCGCCCCACACAGCGATGAGATCCAAGACTTCCCGATCAGTCCATGCTGGGGCCCTCTTTCTATTCTGGGATTGCACGGTCACCTCTGCTGGAGAGCTCTGCATCGTTGCCACTGCTGCTGAGCTCGCCACGATGTCCAAACAGGAACTGAGATTCAAACTGCCCAGACAGGAAAAGGAATTCAAATTTTCCAGGGGTGTGGCTGGTCAGAGCATCCGAGCTCGGACTGCTGTCCAGAGCGTCAACAGAGTGGTGCACTGTGGGATAGCTCCCGGAGCTATTAGCGTCGATTTCCATCCACACCTAGCCTAATTCGATATGGCCATTTCGAATTTAGCGCTACTCCTCTCGTTGGGGAGGAGTACAGAAGTCGAATTTAAGAGAGCTCTATGTCGATCTAAATAGCTTCGTGGTGTGGACGGGTGCAGGGTTAATTCGATGTAACGGCGCTAAATTCGACATAAAAGCCTAGTGTAGACCAGGCCTCAGATAACCAATTTAAACAACCGAATGGCATATATCCAGTCCCACAGTTCCCATTTATACGCATCCCAAATCCTTTCTTTTGGCAAGAACACATCCCACTGCAGCAGTGAGTCTGCCCAAAATGTAAGTAAACGACTTACTAGTTTGCTAGCCTGAATTTTGCTGGATATGCATAAAAGAATGTGAAAGTTATTTTTGTGCTACAGATCATGTCCATTAAACGTATCAACAGAGAGGAGGCTACAGCTATGGAAAAATGTCACTGCTGCTAGAGAGGCAATGGGTCTTATTCTGATCTCACTTACACCAATTTAATACTCATTCAGCTCCCATGGCTCTCATGCAGCTATTCCTGATTTACATTGGTGTAAGTGACATCAAATCAGGCCAAATGTAACCCTGAATTCCAGGAGGAGATCAATGCAATACAGATTTTTACAAGCCTAATTTCTTTCTGTGATAGTAAAAGACATTAATTTATACAAGCGCGGGCTAAGGATAAACCTTCCCCCGCACCCCCTTCCCTTCACAGGCTATGATCAGAAGAGTCGAAATGATGATTTGAGTGTGAAGACTAAGGTCAAAGAGGACAGCGAAAGATCAAATGAGAGCCTGGGAGCTGAATGAGGAAATAATCTTAAAGCTGAAAAATGCAGAGTGGTCAGAAGATTGTCTACTGATTTATGTAGAGACTCAGGAAATCAAGACATTAATTAAGATCATTATATTAATTAATAACGAGGTCAAATTGACTTATAACAAATCAGAATGTGCACAATATTTCTTTGTATTGTTAATTGTACTTATTTCAATTTTACTATTTCAAAGTTGCAATATATATTGTACTTCAGATAGCATAAGACAAATTTATATTCATTGTTTGACAAGGGGCTCACTAAAAGTAGTTTAAAAATAATCTTACTTTATAGACTTGCTCCCGCCTCTCTCTTTCCTCTCTCCTTGACTATTTCTCTGTCTGGTTCTGCTTTCCTAGCACTGTCCTCCTGACTGTCCATTCTCAAAAATCTGATCAATTTTGGTGCAAGAGCCTTCGGCCTACAATTTCTGCCATTTGACATACAGCCTTTCTGCATTTCTCTGTTTCAGCACTTTTCAAATCTCAGGTTAAAACATGGATGGCTAGATTCTCAGCTGGCGTAAATCAATGTAACTGCGTTGGCGTCAGTGGAGCAATGCCAACTGAAAATCGTGCCCATATTTTCTCCATTATTTATGCCTCTTTATTTCTTCCTTCCTCAGCCATTTTTTAAACTTAGTAGTTCTGTTTAATTCTGTAAAGCATTTGCGGGGCATTCTTTGTATGAAATACACAGCAGAAAGTAAGTTATGATAAAGACCCATTTCCTTCCATACATAACTCCATGTCATGATAAAGATTATAGTAGATAATGTTCAGAAGTCTACTCCTGTAACATAATCACAACTCCCCTGTGTTGGCAGCAGGAGGTCCAGCTTTCTGAGGAGTGGAATGACATGAGTTACATGGGGGAGCAGAAGACAAAGGAAAGTATTTTTGAGAATTCTGGCTTTCATACACATTTTGGAGCACCCTTTTTGGCCAATCCATAGCATGGGATTGAGGGGTTTTAGAGGAAGCCCTGTGCCCCACCATTCTACTTTCCAAGTTAATATCCACTTTACATGGCAGATCGGGGGAGAGAACAAGAAAGGGCAATAAACTTGTAATCAGATGCTTGGGTTCTCCCACCAGTGGGGCAAGAGGGAGAGGAGAGGAGAGGGAGAGGGAAGGTTTGACATGAGGTCATCTGAACTCACTGAGTATGAGCCTCAAGCACAGTGGAAAAAACTTTCTGATCACCAATTTTGAACTTCCTGAAATAGTCTTATCTCTACTTGCTAGGTCCTGCTTCAACCTGTGCATTGCATTGCAGATATTGAAATCATCATTCTATTTTGACACACAAAGATGTTCTAATCGATATTTCTGGAAATGTCATTTGACTTTTCACTTGGACGAAAGGTGATGCTGACATTCTACTTTTCCTGTGTTTCCCTGGAGAACATTTAATCTCTGCAGCCTTGCAGATATTTAAGGAACCATTCACAAGATAACATTGCCTTGTGACAGCCAGCAGGGACTTTTTTCACATACAGCACTTTGCCTATAGGGACCATGGAAAACATCTGGATTCAGAGAGAAAAAGAAAAAAGGGAGAGCACATTTTTACTGTTCATTAATATCACACATTCATAATGATATATTACTATTTCAGCCAGTTGGGGAAAGGCTGCTGGAGTTTTTTAAGTGGAATGACCATGATCTATGAATCTGACAATGAGAGATTATGGCAGTAAAAGGGCATGAAGAAGATTTACATGTTGTTAAACTCAGACCAGCCTCAGGCAGCAGTACTGGGGACTTGGACTGAGGTCCACTCTGTGTCTCTCACTCCTTTGGCAAGTTGAGTGAATGTACTCTGTGGATGGCAGTCAAACTCAGGAATCGACCAAGCTGACAAGCATTTACTAATCCAAAGCCTCTGGTTGGCTATATCTGAGTAGCATTGGCTTTAGAGGATACTGCTTGCTTGCAAAGCGATATGAAGAGAGACAGGGGTTAAATGGCTGAGATCAATGGGACCAAACTGGAGTACCTTTTGTTGGTCAGGTGTGGGCACAGCAGAAAGGAAAATTAATTAAACTCCTCCAGCTGGAAAATAACTATGAACCAGCAAATGAATTCGTGCACTTCATGACTGAGTGAGCAAGACTTAATTCTCTAATTATTACCCCATTCTACCCACTGAGATAAATAGCAAGTTAGGAGAGATAATCAGGTACTAAAATATTGTGTCCTCTTGAATTTTGCCCAAAGGTAGCCGTCAGTAATTGTTCCAGAATTGCTCTACCTTTGTGAAAGATTTGGGAT
>NW_020686178.1:0-1399 GCF_002925995.2 Terrapene triunguis
ATGGATTGTAGTTTCCTCAGGAAGTCAGTAGTATCTCGAAGATAGCTGGGAGTGCTGGTAGCGTAGGGTCTGAGGAGAGAGTCCACATAACCAGACAAGCCTGATGTTAGGGTGCCAATGCCTGAGATGATGGGGCGTCCAGGATTCCCAGGTTTATGGATCTTGGGTAGCAAATAGAATGTCCCTGGTCGGGGTTCTAGGCATGTATCTGTACAGATTTGTTCCTGTGCTTTGTCAGGGAGTTTTTTTAGCAGATGGTGTAGTTTCTTTAGGTAATCCTCAGTGGGATCAGAGGATAATGGCTGGTAGAATGTGGTGTTAGAGAGCTGTCTAGCAGCCTCTTGGTCATATTCCAATTTATTCATGATGACGACAGCACCTCCTTTGTCAGCCTTTTTGATAATGATGTCAGGGTTGTTTCTGAGGCTGTAGATGGCGTTGTGTTCAGCATGGCTGAGGTTATGGGGCAAGTGATGTTGCTTATCCACAATTTCAGCCTTTGCACGTTGACGGAAGCAATCTATGTAGAAATCCAGTCTGTTGTTACGACCGTCCGGAGGAGTCCACGCAGAATCCTTTTTTTTGTAGTGCTGGTAGGGGGGATTCTGTGGGTTAGTATGCTGTTCAGAGGTATGTTGGAAATATTCTTTGAGTCGGAGACGTCGAAAGTAGGATTCTAGGTCACCGCAGAACTGTATCATGTTCGTGGGTCTGGAGGGACAAAAGGAGAGGCCCCGAGATAGGACAGACTCTTCTGCTGGGCTAAGAGTATAGCTGGAAAGGTTAACAATATTGCTGGGTGGGTTAAGGCCATCATGTGCCAGCAATGCCCCTCTGCCATGTACATTGGCCAAACCGGACAGTCTCTACGCAAAAGAATTAATGGACACAAATCTGACATCAGGAATCATAATACTCAAAAACCAGTGGGAGAACACTTTAACCTGTCTGGCCATTCTATGACAGACCTGCGGGTGGCTATCTTAAAACAGAAAAACTTCAAAAACAGACTCCAACGAGAGACTGCTGAGCTGGAATTGATATGCAAACTAGACACAATCAACTCAGAGCTAAATAGGGATTGGGAATGGCTGAGCCATTACAAACATTGAATCTATCTCCCCTTGTAAGTATTCTCACACTTGCTTCTTATCAAACTGTCTGTACTTGGTTACCTTGATTATCACTTCAAAAGTTTTTTTTCTCTTACTTAATTGGCCTCTCAGAGTTGGTAAGACAACTCCCACCTGTTCATGCTCTCTGTATGTGTGTATATATATCTCCTCAATATATGTTTCACTCAATATGCATCCGAAGAAGTGGGTTGTAGCCCACGAAAGCTTATGCTCTAATAAATTTGTTAGTCTCTAAGGTGCCACAAGTACTCCTGTTCTTTTTG
>NW_020686179.1:0-2696 GCF_002925995.2 Terrapene triunguis
GAAGGAAACCTATGACAACATGAAACAACTTTTGAGGTGCATAAACTATGACCAACATCAGTGGCAGCTTTGTGGCGATTTGAAGGTTGTTGCTCTCTTGCTTGGTCTGCAGACTGGATACACAAAGTACTGCTGTTTTCTCTGCGAATGGGATAGTCGTGCAAGAGATTCCCACTACATCAAGAAAGATTGGCCACTCCGACAGTCATTGGAGCCTGGGAGGAAAAGTGTTCAGCATCCACCACTTGTTGAATCAAGGAAGATTTTGTTACCACCCTTACACATCAAGCTGGGTCTGATGAAGAACTTTGTCAAGGCCATTGACAAAACACAAGCAGCTTTCAAGTACCTCCGTGGAAAATTTCCAAGGTTAAGTGAAGCTAAGATAAAGGAAGGTGTCTTTGTTGGTCCTCAGATTCGTGAACTTCTTCGAGATGATGCATTTGACCATGCACTGCGTGGCAAGGAAAAGACGGCATGGAAAGCCTTCCAGTTAGTGGCAATAAATTTTCTCGGAAACAACAAGGCAGACAACTACAGGTTGTTGGTGGAAAACCTCCTCAAGGCATACAAAAGCCTTGGTTGCAACATGTCACTAAAGATACATTTTTTGCACTCTCATCTAGATTTTTTTCCACCGAACTGCGGAGCAGTGAGCGACGAGCACGGCGAGCGATTTCACCAGGACATTGCAACAATGGAGAAACGCTATCAGGGCAAATGGAGCCCATCAATGCTTGCAGACTATTGCTGGACAGTGACAAGAGATGCTCCATTTAATGAATACAAGAGACAAGCCAAGAAGCGCCGAGTAGACACTGAATAGGACTAAACTATGTACAGAATAGTTTTTTGCCTTTTGTTTCATAATAAATTTTATTTATATAACCCTTTTGCTGATTTTTGAAGTGTTACATAAACAGGACAGGTGAAATATTATCATGTAAAGCAACCATAAACACATGAAAAGACCTAGGTTTACAATTTATGATTAAAACTCTACTATCTACACAATATACATAGACATAAAATGTAAAAACTTAAATATCTTAGAAACAGTAGCCAATCAGTTGTTTTAATTGTCATATTTGAATTCAGCACATCAAAATACATAATAAATAGCACATTTTATCTCTGAAGCAGACGACTTCTCAAAAATTGTAGACCAGTGTTATCCCCCACCCCCGTCCCGATTTTTTACACTTGCTATCTAGTCAGCCTAGTCTGTTCGGGGTGGTCCTGCGTGCGGGCAGAGGGGGGCAGGGGGGCGGGACTGGGTGCGGGCGGAGGGGGGCAGGGGGGCGGGACTGGGTACCCCCGGCTCCCCATACAGCTGCCTCTGGAGGGATGAGTGTCTGGGACTGCAGCGTGGCCCTGCCTGGCCCTGGGCCCAGCCTCCCTGGAGAGTAGCCTGGGCCTGGAGAGGAGCAGTTCTCCGGCTGGTGTCGGGGCTGCTCTGGGCCTGACACACATTGCCTTGGGGGCTAGTGTGCTGGGAAGCTCCAGCCCTGAGCGGTGCCGCATGGGCCGGGCTTGGGGCCCAGGCTCCTGTGCTGCTGGGGGTCCCCCGAGGAGCCTGCCTGAGTCAGGCTCCTCCTCCGCTGGGAGCTGCCCTCGGGCTGTCTTCAACCTACATCCCGGCCCTGCCTCTCCCCCGGGGACGCCCCAGCCCCCTGGGCGGCTGTGCTGGGGTCACCTGCCCTAACCCCACCCCCCATCTGCTTGCAGATGAAGCGGAAGTCGGAGAACGGCCTGGACAGCAGGGCCCTGTCCCCTGGCAAGAAGCTCTGCAAGGGCTCCGAGTACAGCAGGTGAGCGTTGGGCTGTCCGGGGGCAGGCAGGAAAAGGGGTCATTACTTACCCCCCCCACCCCCAGTCACCGGTTCACGGCCCCCAGGGCTGCTCGGCTGAGCAAAGGGGAACCGGGCGGGGCAGGGCTGGGATGTGTGGGGAGTGTGGGATGGCTGCAGTTGGTTCTTGGGGTGGGGGAGCCTGGCAAGTGGAGGGGCTGGGGGTTGGCTCTTGAGAACGGGGGTGGGGGTCTAGATGACTTCCCCGGTGCTATTGTGTCTCACCTGTCGGGTCTCTCCATGGTGCCGGTCCCAGGACACTGGGCCCCTGCATTCCCAGCCCCACCACCACCTTTGGGGACCTGCGCAACGCCAAGCCAGGCCAGGGCCGCCGGCGCCGCATCCCCTCGGTCGCCCCGCCCCCGGAGCTGCAGGACTGGCTCCGCACCTTTCAGGTAGGGGACCAGCTCCTCCCCCTCAGCACTGCGGGGCCCCCGTCCACCGGCCCAGTGGTCCCTCCAGTGTCATGGTCCCTCTGGGCACAGACTGAGAGAGCATGTTGGGAGGGGCGACGGAGCTGCGGGAGGGATCCCAAGGGAGGGACGGTCGCTGGGGCGACGGAGCCGTGGGAGGATCCCAAGGGAGGGGCAGTCGCTGGGGCGACGGAGCCGTGGGAGGATCCCAAGGGAGGGGCAGTCGCTGGGGCGACGGAGCCGCGGGGGGGATCCCCGGGGAGGGGCAGTCGCTGGGGCAATGGAGCTATGGAAGGGATCCCAAGGGAGGGGCAGTCGCTGGGGCGACGGAGCCGCAGGAGGGATCCCAAGGGAGGGGCAGTCGCTGCGCCGACGGAGCCGCGGGGGGGATCCTGGAAGGTGGGGGATCAGGTTCAAAACATGAGATTTTCCA
>NW_020686180.1:0-6989 GCF_002925995.2 Terrapene triunguis
TGGCTGCTGGTTCTCTGGGTTCATGGTAAGAAGCAGCACAAGAGTCTCAGGGCTATTAACCAATGTAATAAAATGCAGGAAATGCTGCAATATTTTATTTAATTCATTCTTACTTTCCGGCATGACTTCTGATTAAATAACTCCTGTTACATTTCAATGTAAGATGTGCTGCAGTTTAAAGCCTTGAATCATATGTTATGTCATTGGTCAATTAGTCTCTTTCTGCTCTCATTACTACCACCAATTTTCCATCTAGGTTCAAGTGGGCAGATCAGTAGAGTTGAAGCTGATGATTCTGGAGATTATTACTGTCAGCAGGGTGGCCACAGCGCCCCTCTCACAGTGATACAGACCAATACAAAAACCTTCCCATTGTCTCTAGTGTGCAAGGCTGTTACTTTTTACCAGCTGTTTGAACAAAGCTTTTTGGATTCCAGGTAGGAAAAAAAAAAATGATAGACCCAGCTTTAATGAACAATAAGATCAGTGACAATGTAACTATAATCTATTCAGTGTTGTAACAGATAAAATGATGTTATTTTATTTATTGCTATTTAAAATCTATCGGATTATAAATGTGTTGCACAATAAAGCTATGGCTCTTTCATCAGTCTATCACATATGTACATTAGTACCCCTTGAAATCAATGGGAGTACAGGCACCTAAATACCTATAAAAAATCTGGCCCATAATCGCCAAGTTTTCCTGCAATGGATAATGTGGAGTGAGGTGCTACCGATCATGAGTAACTGTGATAGAACTGTGCCTTTAACAAATACTCAATTATAATTCACACATTTTCTTAATTCACTGTAAGTATGAGGTCTTCATACTTAGGCTAGGTCTACACTACCCGCCTGAATCGGCGGGTAGAAATCGATCTCTCGGGGATCGAATTATCGTGTCTCGTCGGGACGCGACAATCGATCCCCGAATCGACGCTCTTACTCCACCAGCGGAGGTGGGAGTAAGCGCCGTCGACGGGGAGCCGCGGAGGTCAATTTTGCCGCCGTCCTCACAGCGGGGGAAGTCGGCTCTCTTACGTCTAATTCAGCGACGCTATCCGCGTAGCTGATTTTTTTTCTTTTAAACCCCCCCCCCCCCCCCCCCGTAGTGAAGACCTGCCCTTAGTGTACATCATAACAAAGCAATCAGACTGAATTTCCCTTCACTGCCAGACGGTGTCACCAATGTCTAAAATACTATATTTCTATATAAAATACTCTCAACTCATTGAAACCTCTGACATTCTGCCTCTGAGTAGTAGTTTCTCTGTACTTAACCACAGAAACATTCTAATGCAAACAAATCCTTTCTCAAATCTGAGCCTGGGACAACATCGGTGTCTAGGTATTTTATATCATTCCATTGGACTGAGTTGCTATAAATGTTTTGTTTTACACTTTAGTTTTCATTTTTCAGCATCAGTCAATTCAAGATGATCTCACAGGCTCAGTTCATCTGGTTGTCAGTGCTCTGAATCCAGGGTGAGGTTCAAAACAATTGGGCACTGTCTTAAGGAATCAAGGAGAGATTGTGCTATAAGAAATTCTCAGTATATAGTTTGGGCTGTACCAAACCAGTGACATTCCTTGGTTATTTCTTTTCATTTTGAATCTATCCATGGTCATTTCTAATACATTAAGAAAGCAGTAAAGGTGCCATTTAACTGTGTAGTTAAATAATGTACCTACTGATTCTGGATAAAACCAATGTTTGTTTGTTTTTTATTTATAGCTTTATTTAGATATAGAAACCAGAGGCAGTGATAACATTGCAGGCTCTTCAGCTACCTGAAATGCCTTTTATTTATCTACTGACTGGTGTGTGGAGCAGAAATCCAAACCAGCCCGAGCCTTGACCACTCACATGCTAGAGCATCAACTCTGAGCCAAACAATTGAGCTTGGATGACTACCCATGGGCTCCTTCTAGGTGCATTGTGTGCCTGGTCTCTGGAAAAGTAAACAGAGTGTGATAACAGGAACAGCTCTTAGCTGACCTTCTGTCTCCACTTTCACAGTCTAACCCATCAATCTGCCCCTTTTCTACCTTAAAATACCTTCTGGCTCAGTTCTCTCTGCTGCCCACTGGTGGTACTTCACCTCCTGCCGTAAGGGGCAGACAGTGATGTGTAGCACACAGCTACCTGAGACACTCAGCTCAGAGATCCTTTATGGGCAATTGGCTTACGAGAAGACAGAGGTGGGGGTGAAAAACAGAAGACCATCAGGGAAAGAGTCTGGAAGAGCAGAAGAACAGGAAAAGATGGCAATTATAGAGGGAGAGAAGGCACTCCAAATCTCTGTCATCTAAGGCATGAGGCAGCTTCTATTTGCTTCATACCAAACCACAGGGTAACGATTGACTGAAAAATGTCAGACAAATCACAGACAATTATCTGCTATCCAACATGTACACAATGTAACTACAGGATAGTACAGAGACAAGGTCGGTGAGGTAATATCTTCTATTGGCCCAACGTCTGTTGGGGAGAGAAAAAAGTTTTCAAGCTTACACTCACTGTGGATCAGTTGCCCAGACCTGAAGTAGAGTTCTGTGTAAGTGCAAAAGCTTGTCTCTCTCACAAACAGAAGTTGAGCCAATAAAATATATTATCTCACCCACCTTGTCTCTCTAATATCTTGGGACCAACACGGGGACAACAACACTGCATACAGGATAGTATCTCAGACCAGTAACTACAGTGTAATGTAGTGATTGCAAAGAGGGTGTGAAAGTTCAGGGACACAGTTTGCACTCACTTTGCACAGGTGGAAATGATTGTACAAAGGGTCTGGCACTGGAGAATAACGCTTTGAAAGCGCATGTCTTACCTTCTCTCTATGGAAAACAGTGTTTTCATTAGAACGATTTAAGCTACCCCTTTGGTGTTAGGACGCTGGGATAGAAACACAGGAAGGGAGAAAAATACTTTTGTCTATTGCTAAGACATTGGTGAACTGATTGTGATCAGTTTTTACACAAACACACACACACTTGAGAAAGCGTCAGTTGAAAAGGAATTTTTTTTGGAGTAAATAAGTGTTAGTAAGTAAGTAGCAGCTTCACTTTCATAACTACAGAGTTGACTGCATGTCCCTGCTATAACACAGAAATACAACGAAGCAGATTTTAATAAATATATTTTAAAAAAGTAAAAACATTCTCCTGTGCAGCAAAAAGAATTCACCACAGAAAGCTCAATGATTCTGTTGAATACACACATCGTTTAACATATTTCTGCTCAAGAAACACAGAGAAAGCTAACAAAATAATAGTTAAATGAATATCTGCTAAATAGACACAATATTTTGTTTCTGTAATTAGCACTATTATTTAACAGAAGTCTTTCAGAGTACTGTTATTTTCTTAGGTCACTTTAAATATTGATTGCTCATTTTCAGTGCATGAATATGGCAGGTTCGTCATGGGGTGCTTGTGCTCCAACTTTGCGGACGTCAGCTCGAATTCGGTGGCAGAGTGCTGCACACTAGTTTGGAGTCGATCGTCACACACCAAACTGGTGGATACGCAGTTACATGTTGGCATGCCGTCATCTCTGCCACCACGCATCCGATTCCACTCCCATGGCTCCCAGTTCTGAGCAATAATGCTCTTCCTCATATCAGACGAGAGGTTGCCACTGGCTGGTTACTGGAGAAAGTACGCGCCAACTCCAGCCTGCCGCTGCACAACCACCTTTTTAAACCACCAGCTGCACGTCTGCCATCACGTCACCCATTATGGTCTCATTCGCCACATCAGGATGTTAGGGCGGTAACACTCTGGCGAGAGGAATAGATATCTGTTATAATCCCCAACCAGTCCCTCGTCGCTGACCCCACAATTTGCCCACCTGGTTTTGACCTGCCCCGGCGCCAATGGTCCCTGTTGAACAGGTTCTGGACCGGGCAAGGTCTCTGTGCAGCCAACCAGTATCGATGGGGCTTTTGTGACAGCCCTTTGTGCAGCTGCGGCACAACACAGCCTGCTGACTAGGTTCAGCGGTGGTCTAGAAGAACGGCATCACACCACTGAAGATGCCATCGCTTGGCTCAACGACTATGCACACGCTAAATAAATAAATAAAATAAAACTTGCTGAAGTCAAACTTCTCCTAACTGACACTTCATGATTTCACAATTACAGAGGAGAGTCTAGATATCTCTGTATTACACGCTCTAAATGTGCTGAATCACCTGTAATTCTAGAAGTGGATTGCATGGAGTGAACTTCATAACTCCACCCATTCCAAAATGCTACAAACAAATCAGCTGTCTGCTCTGAGCCTATGACACAGGTTTGAACCTAGAGCTTTTGCATATTGACATTTGACTGATATTTTCATTGTCTTAGGAGAGTTATAAGACTTTTGTTTCACTCTTTAGGTTTCATTTATCTACACCAGTCAATTCAGACAAACCAAGATGATCTCGCAGGCTCAGCTCATCTGTCTGCTAGTGTTCTGGGTCCAGGGTAAGAATCAAACCAAAAAGAAATGGGCTAAAGGAAGCAATCAGTGGTCAAATGAATCTAGACTCTATCACAGGATGTAGCTTGAGCTCTATCAGTTCAGTGGCATTGCTTGATTATTTATTTTCATTTTTAATCTATCCATGTTGCTTTAGAATAAACTAAAAAAGAAGAGCAGAAACTCTGTTTAACAAAGCAAGTTGAAAATGTTAGAACTGGATAAAGGGGATACATTTTAACATAATAATTCTTTTTTCAACAAAACGTGCTATTTTTCTAGCTCTACAAATAACATTTGGATTGACAACAGCATGGTTTTATTGACCTATAGCTTTATTCTTATTTTGCTTTATAACCAGGGTCCAGCGCAGACATTGTGATGACTCAGACTCCAGAATCCCTGGCAGTGTCTCCAGGAGACACAGTCACAATTCGCTGCAAAGCCAGTTCAGCCATTTACAATAGCATAGCCTGGTACCAACAGAAATCAGGACAAGCCCCTAAGCTTCTCATCCACAGTGCTTCCACCCGTCCTTCTGGGATCCCAGCCCGGTTCAGTGGCAGTGGGTCTGGAAGTGGCTACACTGATTACACTCTCACAATCAGCGCCATTCAAGCTGATGATGCTGCAGATTATTACTGTCAACAGTACGGCAACTTCCCCCCCACAGTGATATAGACCAGCACAAAAACCTCCCTGCTCTGTTAGCTCTAGCTCCCTCACTCTACTCTAAGAAACACTTCCTGTAGATTGTCTCTGTGTCCTGTAGGCCCTGTATAAGAAACAATGGGCTGTGAAAACCATCTAGGCACCAGGGCCGGCTCCAGGCACCAGCTTCTCAAGCAGGTGCTTGGGGCGGCCGCTCCGGAGAGGGGCGGCACGTCCAGGTATTCGGCGGCAATTCGGCGGACGGTCCCTCACTCCGCCTGGGAGTGAAGGACCTCCTGCTGAATTGCCGCCGCAGATCGCGATCGCGGCTTTTTTGTTTGTTTGTTTGTTTTTGTTTTGGCTGCTTGGGGCGGCCAAAACCCTGGAGCCGGCCCTGCTAGGCACAGCAGCTTCTTCAACGTCTTGTTTAATGTAGAGCTTTGAACCAATCACACTCACAGGCCTGAGCTCTCCTGAGTCTTAACTGCTCATGTTCTGGAAAACTGAATCTGAGCAGGGAGCTGGGCCTGGATTATTGCCCCTGAGCTGCTTCCAGGGTCTATGTCAGCTTGTGGTACATGAGGCCAAAAAAAAATTGTCTGCTGCAATTCACCTTCTCTGGCCCATCCCCCTGTAGCATCTCTTACTCTTTCCAACCTTACAGCATCTGGGGACTCTGCTCTCCCTGGTGAACACTGGGGGCACGTCACCACGGGCCTGCATTTACAACTGAACCAGGAGGCAGCTGGCAGCAGGTAGCAACACATCCGCTGGGATCCAGCAGGACAGGTGAGGGCAAAGAATAATTAACTTCATATTTTTGTTGCATTTTAACAAACTTATATTAGCGACTTAAAAGTGTTTCAGTGTAAAGCTTGGTATAGTTATCATACACAACATTGCATCATTGTTTGATTCCCTAACCATTGTTTTTCCTATGCCTAGATTCCTCTGGGCAGATTGTGATGATTCAAACTCCAGAATCCCTGTGAACATCAGAAGAAGATAGAGTCACTATCAACTGCAAAGCCAGGACAGGCATTGGCCCTTGCAAACACTGGTACCAACAGAAACCTGGACAAGATCCTAAGCTTCTTATTAATGGGGCTTCCTCTTTGCAATCTGGCATCCCAGACTGATTCAGTGGTAGGGGTCTGGCTCTGATTTCACTCACCATCAGTAGGATTGAATCGGATGATGCTGGAGATTATTACTGCCAGCAATGTAGCAGCTTCCCCCTCACAGTGATGCAGAGCACTTCAAAAACCTCCCTGCTCTAGTTGCCATTTCCTCCTTGTATAAGAGTTTAATTTTAAAATGTTCTGTCCAACTTGAAAGAGGAGAGTACCTTACCTAAGTCTAACAGATGGTAAAAAAAATGTAACACCGAATTCCACCCAACGTGTTTATCTGATCACATAGATATTTGTGTTAGGAGTCCTGAAAAATCTCTCTAGCTTTATCCCACCCGTGAATCCCAATGCATCAGAGACACTGATATCTCTTTCAGTGCAAATGATTAACAGCTGATTTGCCTCCTATCTGCCAATTGAAAAGGATCGTGTCTTACAATACATTAATTTCATTCCTATAGGAATGCATTTAAAAAATGCCTGCAGCATTCCTTTCCTACCAACAGACACTATAAAAATCTCTTTGGGAAGGTGTCAAGGCTGTATCCCCACTTTGAACTTTAGGGTACAAGTGTGGGGGCCTGCATGAGGACTTCTAAGCTTAACTACCAGCTTAGTTCTGGTCCGCTGCCACCATTCCCTTCCCTGGGAAGCTTTTAGAAACTTTTCACCAATTCCCTGGTAAATACAGATCCAAACTCCTTGGATCTTAAACAAGGAGAAATTGACCC
>NW_020686180.1:6999-18636 GCF_002925995.2 Terrapene triunguis
TCCCCCCTCCTTCCTTTCACCAACTCCTGGTGAATACAGATCCAAACCCCCTTGGATCTTAAAACAAGGAGAAATCAATCAGGTTCTTAAAAACAAGGCTTTTAATTAAAGAAAAAGGTAAAAATCATCTCTGTAAAATCAGTATGGAAAATAGCTTTACAGGGTAATCAAACTTAAAGGGCTCAGAGGACCCCCCTCTGTCTTAGGTTCAAAGTACAGCAAACAAAGAAACACTCTAGTAAAAGGTACATTTACAAGTTGAGAAAACAAAGTAAAACTAAGACGCCTTGCCTGGCTTTTTACTTACAAGTTTGAAATATGAGAGACTTGTTTAGAAAGATGGGGAGAACCTGGATTGATGTCTGGTCCCTCTCAGTCCCAAGAGCGAACAACAACCTTAAACAAAGAGCACACCAAAGCCTTTCCCCCCCCCCAAGATTTGAAAGTATCTTGTCCCCTTATTGGTCCTTTGGGTCAGGTGTCAGCCAGGTTACCCGAGCTTCTTCACCCTTTACAGGTAAAAGGATTTTGGAGTCTCTGGCCAGGAGGGATTTTATAGTACTGTACACAGGAGAGCTGTTACCCTTCCCTTTATAGTTATGACAGAAGGTTTCTCATACACATTGCTAAAATATTCAAATTACAGATTCCATTATTGAATAGATTTACTAAAAACAGGAGAACATTCACTCAGTTCGTAGAGTGTACGACTAGACCTTGTGGGGCCAATTTTTCAGAGATCTCATGTCAGCAGAAAGAATCCCACTGATTTCAGTGAGCTTTAGATCAAGCCTCAAATGCACATGAGCTGGGGTACACAAGAGAAGATGAGCCTGGACAGGATTTTCAAAATGGTATCTGGGCAAGTCTAGAGCATGGAGACCCCAAAGGGTGTGGGCACATGAATGGGCACGAGTGTGTCCATGGTGGTTAATGCAACCACCCCTTCCCGGTTCCACCTATACAAAACCCTCCCCACGTGCTGCGCAGTCTGTAACATAGTGACCATCTGTTCAACAGTCACTACGGGCAAGACACTTTTAGTTTTGGGTACTTCTCAATTCAGTCTGTTACATGCAGGAAGTAATTTAATAGAACTCCAGCATATAGATTTCATATATGGAAGTTTAAAAACAGAAATAGGATGGAAGTATTTGCTTTGCTCAATAAGGAGCTTGTACAATAATGAAATTACAATGGAAATTATGAAAATAATTCTAGCTTCTTTTGTTGAAAAGGAATTGTCTCAGCCCATCCGAGCTCAGGGATGTTGTCCTGTTCCTGACACACCCCAGTCCTGTGGGATTCCCATCACCTCTACCCAACAGCTCTGCTGTAGTTGCAGTAACACAAGAATGTTTGGCCTGCCTGGGTGCACCTCTGACTTCGGCCTCACACACAAACACAAAAAGTATTTACAAGGCCAGATTGTTCCAGACACGTCCTGGCCAAAATTGGGAGATCTCATTTTCAAACAATGGTGCCTCAGGAGGACTCCTCTATGGCACTGCTGGGTGCTCAGATCAACACACAGGAGCCTAAATTCCCCTTCCATGTGGGGTTTGGACTAAGATGGCTTCTGTGGTGGAAAATTGGTTTCACAGTATCAACAGCATATTGAAATGTACAGCTGGACACATAAAAGGGAAGACGCGCAGCACAGTAAAGAGATGCAGCAGACCATACGGTACTGCAACTCGCCAGGGAAATGTGCTCACATATGATTGCTATATTTAAACAGTGAAAAAAGAGGACACTCCACGGGGGCTCCAGCCCCGCCCCAACTCTGCCCCTTCCCAACTCCGCCCCTTCCCCACCCCCGGCCCAACTCTGCCCCCGCCCCCACTCCACCCCTTCCCCGCCCCCATTCCAACCCCTTCCCCAAAGTCCCCGCCCCAACTCCGACCCCTCCCCTGAGCACCCCGCATTCCCCCTCCTCCCTCCCGCCCCCCGGGCTCCGGCTGCTGCTGCGCTGAGGAAGCTGCTTCGGCCCCCGCCGCGGTGGAGAGCGGTGGGAGCTGGGAAAGTTGGAGCCCGGGGAGGAGGCGGCTGCGCGCTCGGATGCCGCCGCCACCTCCATGCCCCGGCAGATCGGGGGAGTTGTTAGTTTTGGCTTTGCTGCATCCACTCGCACTCGGGGTCCCCCGAGCGTCTTTTGCCCGAGAGCTAACAACTCCCCAAGTCTGCGGGGGCATAGAGGCAGCAGGCGGCATCCGAGCACGCAGCTGCCTCCTCCCCGGGCTCCGGCAGCTGCTGCGCTGGGGAAGTTGCTTCAGCCCCCGCCGCGGTGGAGAGCGGTGGAAGCCAGGAAAGTTGGAGCCCGGGGAGAAGGCAGATGCGCGCTCGGATGCCGCCGCCGCCTCCGTGCCCCGGCAGATCGGGGGAGTTGTTAGTTTTGGCTTTGCTGCAGCCACTCGCACTCGGGGTCCCCTTACCATGCCTCCCTATTTTCACGGACATGTACGGCTTTTTGGAAATTCCTCCCGGACGTGGATTTGAGGACCAAAAAGCCGGACATGTCCGGGAAAATCCGGACGTATGGTAACCCTAGCTCACAGCTGCTTGGGCAGTCCTATGAATGATTAATTTGTGTGGATTGACTGAAATCTCCACTCCTGAAGTGCTCTTTCTATTGCCATCTAGTGGTCAATGACAGACTTGTCCCCAGAATTTGGTCAATCAACAGGATGGTGTTCGTGTGATATTGTCCTGCTAAGAACATAGGAATGGCCATACTGGGTCAGACCAATGGTCCATCTAGCCCAGTATCCTGTCTTCTGATAGTGGCCAATGTCAGGTGCTTCAGAGAGAATTAAAAGAAGAGAGCAATTTATAGAGCAATTTAAAGTGCATAAAGGTCTCAGCAGGACCTCTGCTAGAGTTGCTCTCACTGGATCTGTGGATGGGTTTGTGCCATATTACTACAACACCTGTCTAAAGTGGAAAGGCAGGAGACTTGGAGGCACTTAGAGAGCACAGATGATTTGGTGAAGTGGGGAGAATGGTGCAAGTGTCTGACCACAAAGCAGAATCCCCTGCTATTAGTGTTTGTCAGCAGTAAGTGATGCAGGAGGCAGACAGAGCTGTAGGAAAGAGACCTTTGTTCAACATGCTGAGTGGCCAGTGTTACACACGGAGGCTCTAGAGTTTGTCTGGCAACCTTGCCTCCACTTGCTTTCCTGAGCCCACAAACAGCTCCTCTTCAAACCTGACCCTCCTTCTCCAGTTCCACTCACCATACTATCATTTACTGGTTTGTTTAACAGATAGTTTGATATAGTAGGTGCGGAAACAGCACCCAGCGGAGGAGCAAACACCTGGATCACGGCACACATTGTTAACCCGGTCTCTTATTGCCACACTACAACCCATCCTTGTGCCATGGCCAACCTTGCCATGTTAAGGGGCCAGGGATGAGACTATTGAGATCTCTGACCTTAGAGTCAGCCACTGCACATCAGTAATTAAGACTCTCCCTCACTAAAGCCCAAAAATGGACAGAGAGAGCCTGACTGTCCGAGGCACCGAGCACCCAAAGCTTCTGTTCACTGTTATGGGAGATGCTGGAGATCAGCACATCTGTAAATGAGGCCCAAGGTTCTTTAGTTCTTCCATAGATAGAACTTTCAGACTAAGCAACACCCCTTACAAGTTATGTTGTGGGGAATACTGGGATGGTGAGGCCAGCCATTTGTGATCCCTGCCTTGATTAAGAAAGATGAAGCACCCTCCAAAGGCATGGAATGAGTGACATCCGGCAAGTATTCAGATGAGAGGGCTGAAATAAAGGCTCATGTCCAGATAATCGGTGGCCCAGCCCAAGTGAACATCCAGGGGAGATGTGTCAGATCTGCTAAGATACAGGCAAGCTCTGCAGAGCTGTCTGAGCATATTACCATCTGAACCCTGGAAATACATGACGACGACATTCTAAAATGAAGCAGCAGCAGGATAAAAGCCAAATATGAACATTTCACAACTCTGTGCTGCAACACAAGTGCAGTAAATTTACATGCACTTTGCATAGGGATGAGGTTTTCTCACTCAGCAGCTGAGCACATATAAATTATAAGCGTTTCATTTTCCACTGCAGGTTTATGAACAAACCTTTCCTACCACAGTTTGGCAAGATGATCTCACACACGCCCCTTCTCTGGCTGCTGGTTCTCTGGATTCAGGGTAAGAATTTGAAAATGTAATGATCCATGTAACAGAACATAAGAAATGTTGCCACCAGATTCATTGAATTAATGTTCTATGTGTTGTGTTTTAGTGTCAAGTCACATTGGCAAATTCAAATTGTGTTTTAGTGTTTTAATATTCGTCATATCCAGCATTGTGTCATTGTTCATTCCGTACCCATCTTCTCTCTTTATCCAGACTCCTCTGGGCAAATTGTGATGACTCAGTCTCCGGAATCTCTGGCAGTGCCAGTGGGAGAGAGAGTCTCTATCAACTGCAAAGCCAGTACGAGCATCAGCACTTGCCTAAACTGGTACCAACAGAAACCTGGACAAGCTCCCAAACTTCTTATCTACGGCGCTAGCAGCCTCCAGTCGGGGGTCCCAGCCCGGTTCAGCGGCAGTGGGTCTGGCACTGATTTCACATTCACCATCAGCAGCGTAGAAGCTGATGATGCTGGAGATTATTACTGCCAGCAATGTAACAGCTTACCTCTCACAGTGATACAGACCAATACAAAAACCTCCCTACTCTCTGCAGTGTACATTGCAGTTACCGTTTGTTGCGGATGTAACTGTCTGCATTTCAAATGTTCTGTCAAACATGAAATAAGAGGGTGACTTATTCCATCTCCAAGCACAGAATGTAAAGGAGAACATTGGAGGACTTAA
The DNA here is from genome assembly GCF_002925995.2 of Terrapene triunguis. Classification (NCBI taxonomy): domain Eukaryota; kingdom Metazoa; phylum Chordata; order Testudines; family Emydidae; genus Terrapene; species Terrapene triunguis. The sequence continues at coordinate 11,853 of NW_020686180.1, forward strand.
AGAGTTTGGCTAATCACAGACTCTGGCATATCCACAGAGACTTAAGGCTCACTACAGTTTTCTCTGCTTTATTCCCACTCTGGAATCCCAGGGCATCAGAAACAATTTCATTTTGGAAAAATCAAAGATTTTCATGTCAACAAGGTTGACACGTCCATTTAAACTTTGTCAACTGAACTTCGTAACACAACACCCAACGCAATACAATAGAACAGTCAAAATGATAATATCGAAATGACCATTTTGACTATATCGGAAGGAAATGTTTTGATCTTCCCAAAATTTTCCCCTGAAAATTTGAACAGAATTCATGTGTTCCCACAGAACGTTTAGATTTTGTTAACTCCACACTTCCTGACAGAAAACTATTCCTTCGGAAAAAATTCAACCAGCTCTGCCATTATAAATACACTTCTAAAATGGTCTTATATAACCTAGGGATTTTTAAATGGCAGTGTTAAGATCAGGTGCCCACTTGCTCTGTTGTAGAGTATGTTAAGACCTTATGGGCCAGATCCACAAAAGTCTGTATGGGAGCAAATCCCCATGAATCCAGAGGCACAAGCAGGTAATAGGCACACGGAGGATTTTCATACGAACTGGACAGATACACCAGAGGAGGCGTGCGGCCCAATGGGCAGGGAAGTGGGAGTGGCCACGCAGAAGGGTGCTGACCCCTTTATCCAGAAGGCGTGGGGTGTGGACACATTCAGACTGTGTCTAGTAGTAAAAGTCAGCAGGAGCCAATGGAAAAGGTGTTTAGTCAGCTTCCCAGTGACAGCTGGGCTGGCCACACCCACACATAAGAGCCAGCAGCTGCAGAGAGGGGTAACTGCAGTGGAGTTTAGCAGGTTTGGAGGCCCCGCTGCTCTACTCACACAACCCCCTGTAGCTCTCAGACTCGGACGCCTACTGTGCCATGGAAGTAGAGGGTGAAGGGGCACAGACACAATGGGCAGCGCTGGAGCCTGGCACACTGACACCAATTTCAGCATTTCTGTGCTGTGCATACACTCAAAATCTGAGTATGCTTGAACCTTGGGTCTCCTCTTTCCAGACCTCATTTTCATCCTGCCTGTGTGCACCCTTCAAGCCTTTGAGAACAGCCTTCATTCCAGGCATGCAAAAGGCATGCAGCCACTGGTGCTGATGCAGAGAACCATAAAGCTGCTTCCTTGAAAATTTGGCCCTATCCATATAATAAAAATGCACTAGAAAATGGATTAATTAAAAGAGACCAGGCTGATTGCATTTAAACCCCACACAGTAAATGATTTTAGCTCCGCTACGCATCATTAATCAAACAGCCGTTGTTACCCCCTGTGCTTGTCAAGCTAACTCTGGCTGCTTTACCATCTGAATCATGCAAATATGTTGTAGTTATTACATCCAATAACCACAAGAAACCATCTAGTCCGATATTACAAAGCTCCTCCCTGGCATTAACATCTGATTATTTACATAATTGGGCTCTTTTTGCATATTCACACACGGCTGATGTTTCCTCACTGAGCTGCTGAACAGATAAATGGTTCCATTTCCACTACATGCCTGACTGAGGAGCATTTCCAACCACACAGAAGCAAGATGATCTCAAAGACTCCCCTTCTCTGGCTGCTGCTTTTCTGGCTTCAGGGTAAGAAACAGACAAGTGTTAAAAGTGTTGATAAGACATGTGGCAAATCATAAGAAAAATTCCTATGGTTTGTAGAGTTATATGCTGATTCCAGGTGTATTTTTAGTTTATTTCTACTGTTCAGTTTACAAATGTTTCAGTGTAGAGCTTTGAATAATGTTAATGTCATTGTCCCATTTACCCAACCCCAGTCCTGACAATTTTTATTCTCTCTCGCCAGGTTCCAATGGACAGATTGTGATGACTCAGACCCCAGAATTCCTGGCAGTGTCTCCTGGAGACAGAGTCACCATCAACTGCAAAGCCAGTTCCAGTGTTAGTAGCAACATGGCCTGGTACCAACAGAAATCAGGGCAAGCTCCTAAGCTTCTTATTCGCAGCGCTTCCACCCGCCCCTCTGGAGTCCCAGACCGGTTCAGTGGCAGTGGGTCAGGCACTGATTTCACATTCACCATCAGCAGGGTTGAAGCTGATGATGCTGGAGATTATTACTGTCAGCAGTATAACAGCTTCCCTCTCACAGTGATACAGACCAATACAAAAACCTCCCTGCTCTATGAAGCATGAAGTCTAGCAGACACTCGTACACACAAGTTTCAGAGTAGCAGCCGTGTTAGTCTGTATCCGCAAAAAGAACAGGAGTACTTGTGGCACCTTAGAGACTAAGAAATTTATTAGAGCATAAGCTTTCGTGGGCTACAGCCCACTTCTTCGGATGCATATACAGTGAAACATATATTGAGGAGATATATATACACACATACAGAGAACCAAATGATGCCCCTTCCCCAAAGAACTGCTACAATCTTAATGTAGTTTTTGTCTGGGAATCAATACATTAATCCAGAAAGCAAACTTAATTAGCTCAAAATTAAAATTGTTTTCAGACAAGAGATCCGGAGCATGGGAAATAAAGGTAATATTCAATTATTCATGCAGCATAGATCACATACAAATGAACTGACACCACATAACGTACATTAAACCATTAACACACACACACAGTCACAAACTATGCAGATCAGGTGTGGGCCATCATGGAAGGAAGTGCCTCATTCTGGGAATGACACAAAACACCCTCTCACGGGCTGATTTATGGCAGACAGTTCCCTGCTTGATCCCTTTCCCAAACTTTTCACCATAACTATTTTCACTGGGTTGGTAGGGAATCTACTGGTTTTTGCACTCCAAAGCAGGGGCCCCTTCTTGGCCTGTTTGGGAGGGATCCAAATGCTGCTTGTTGTCACCAGCAAGCAGCAGGTTTATGGTTAAGCAACTAAAGCATGTGGGCTGGGTGAACTTGGCATGCCTAGAACAACATCGTTGAGTGTCCTGCCTGGCTCTCAAGAAGCCTACAGTGCTTGCGTCCTTGATAGATGTTAGATCCTGCTACACTGGCCCTCAGAGCCCAACATGTACAAAACAGGGCATGTGTCTATAGTGCGGAGGGAGTTTTTAAAATATTTTTATTGATTTAATTTTATCCTGACTCTACATAATTGAGGATTCTAGAAGTTTTGGCCCAAAATAAGCATTCAAAAAAATAAACAAACAAACCCCACACAATTCCAAAATAACTTTGTTAAGGGGACACACTCTCTGCTGTGAAAAAATATACAAAGATACATTTATATCAGAGAGGGGAATATTCCCAGATACAAACAATATTAAGATGGAGTTCTGGTTGCAAGTACATATTTGTAATTTAGATTACAAATCTAAAATACATTACAGAGGAGTTGTACTTATAGCACACACAAAAAAAAGTATTATAAATTTAGGAAAATCCAAGATAGATTTAAAAGACAATGAAACATGTTACAGTATGGAAATACACTGTGATGGCACCAAAACATCGCAACAATGTCCTGTAATGATTCAGTGCAATTAACATATCATTGTGATTACAGCATTGTAGTGTTTGAGATTCCCAGATCTGATTAGAAAGATTTTTAAAGATAAAATGGAGTTTTTTCCACATATTTCCCTCTACACCACGGAGTTAATATTATTTGGGTGCCTTAACAGCACTTTTCTTACTTTAAAAAAAAAATCAAACACTTTAAAGTGTAAACCTTAATTCTGAATGTCCTTGGTTTTACAATGCTTGGGTCTAGGTTAAGTGCAACATCCTCATCATGTCTTAAGTTCTGGATAACTACTGACAACCTTAACTCTATCTTAACGTAGTTTTTGTCTGAGAATTTCCTTAGTTTTACTTATGTACATACATATCATTGTCATCATCATGTCACACACACACACACACACAATTTGATACATGAACACTAAAACAAATCCCCAGAGAATGTCATTATACAGCATTACTAATAAGACGCAGATATGTAAAATCAGCCTTCCTTCTCCTTTTTATTTTATTTAGATTCGTAGATTTTTAAGGCCAGAAGGGACCATTACGATCATCTCATCTGCATAATGCCGGCTATAGAACCCACCCAATAAATTCTGTATGAATCCCCAAACTTCAGCTTGAACAGCAGCATATGATTTAAAAAGCTCGCCCGGCTTGATTCCAGAGAGCAGACTGACTTGTACACTAAAGCAGGCAGAGCAACCAACCAGTTTGTATCTCCAGAGCAGCCAAAGTGTATGGGTAAATCTTGCCATTCATTTGTAATTGCCTTTTTGGTTTATGGGGCTGTTAGTGAGACTGCTGCTGTGTCTAAGCTCTGGAAAGACTCCATGGCTGCATTACCAGCGTGAGCAGCAGTGCCTGACAGGTTGCTCAGAGCGCTGCTTCCTCAACTACAAGGCATGCTGAAGTTGCGCTGCTGGGGGGGACCCAATGCAGGAGTACTGTGGGGAGGACGATATGATGTTATTCACTCTTAAAGCATCAAACTATTCATCAAGTGGCCTTTGTTCCCCATATAACAAGATGGGGATCTGAAAGAAAGAGAGAATAAGTAACTTGTTGCATGTCACACAGGGAGACTAAGGCACAGCCACGTGCTCAACCCAGATCTCAAACACCAGTCCAGTACCTCAATAATAAGGCCATTCTTCCTTAACAAGGCCCCCAGGTGCTATCTATACACTACATGCTTCTTCTGGTGTATGATGAGAAACTGGCCCCACAACATCAATCACAGCTTGAAACATGTGACTGGGAGGCTAAAAGGGACACACATGAGAAGGCAAAGCAGCATCAGGCCGTGTAGCCCCAGACTCCCTGGGAAGTGCTAGGCCATCTGCTTGGGCACACCATTCATGGATTAAATTCTGTAGACAACATTGGCCAGTAGATGGCAGTATTTTGATACCACTTTGCAGAGTTGGCGATTTCAGGCCAAACAGGCCAGTTAGTTTTGGAAGGTTTCGTTACTGGTATGGTCTGATGAAAGAGGAAGAAGAATAATTGAATGAATGGGCTTCCCTGATCACCATCTTTAAAAAAAAAACATACCTAACTGGGAGCCCCTTCAACCCACAGCTAAGTCCTTACTCATATGAGCAGTCCCAGTGAAATAAATGTGATTACCTGTGAGACTGATTGTCATGTCACAGGAGCATGACTGGCCCTACATAACTCAATTGTTATAGATGGGCTTGTGTTTAAATATATGGAAATCGGTAGCAGCGCAGCCTGCTCTGCTACCCATTGATAGAGTCTCCTCGTTAAATAAACTGTAACCACCTTATACCACATAAGCCTCAGGCTGGGCACTTGAACACCAGAATGGTGAGTAACTATAAATAGTTATTACATGCAACTGCAGCATGAAACAGACAAGCTCAATATTTCACAACAGCTTTCCTGGGGCTATCATTCTGGTGACTTCCAGAATTTGACCCTTTTGCATATTCACACAAGTAATTTTTCCTTTCTGATAACTTTTAAATGTGTTGATTTCCACTGTGTGTTTATCAACAAACATTTCCAATCACAGACAACCAAGATGATCTCACAGACTTCTCTGTTTGTTTCTTGTTTTCTAGCTTCAGGGTAAGAAATTACACAAAGGTAAGAATTGTTGCATTGATATAGATATTATTTTAAGTTCATTACTGCTCTGAAATCCTCGCCAGGTTTCAAAGCCTGGGCTCCCCCCACCCCGTGGCAATATCTATGCTGTTATCTTTAGACCCGTGAGCCCAAGTTGTTGACTTGCAATCTGAGGCTTGCTGTTGTGTTTTTTTGTTTGGGTTTGGGGTTTTTTTGCAGTGCAGACTGATTACACTCAAACCATTGTCAACTGGCCTTTCCCAATGATACAGGCCAATGCAAAAACCTCCTTGTTCTACACAGAGCTGGGCACTTAGGCACAGACCCTTGACTATATTTGGGTGCCATTTTGGAATCAATGGGAGATAGGTGTCAAAATAGCTTTGCGGAGTGGGTCTTAGGAGAGCAGGTCTCTTATGAAGACCAGCCACTAGAAGGGGAAAAAGACCCCTACACTCTCCTTGCATAGGAGGGGGAGGTAGGTACACTTTCTCCCGATAAAGAGCTCACATACACCAATTGGCACAGGTCTCCACTGGGAGCACAGCCCAGCAAAAGAAGCTTCACCAGGAATTACTCAGTGCTTTTCTGAAGCCCACAGAAAGCAAGGAGAATGTAGCTGCAGCTCTGTTTCTGGAGTGGATGCTGCATACACACCGCCTTCCAGAGCTGGCCATCTCTATGGCCGGTGCAGGGGGTGGAGATCATAGACTATCAGGATTGGAAGGGACCTCAGGAGGACATCTAGCCCAACCCCCTACTCAAAGCAGGACCCATCCCCAACTAAATCTCGCAGAAAGGGCTGTGAGATCCTGGCTTGCAGCCCTTTCTGGGGTGGTTTGTGGTGCTGGCTAAGTACATTGTTTGCAGGGCCAGCTCCAGGCACCAGCTGAGCAAGCTGGTACTTGGGGCGGCAGATTGTTCGAGGCGGCATTCTGCCCAATCCTAGGGCGGCACAGCCGCTTTTTTTTTTTTGTTTTGTTCCGCTCCGGCCGCCCTGTAGGGGGCGGCGGCGCGGAGAACCAGAGCACCCTGCAGGGCAGTCCTCTTCCTTCCCTCCCCGCAGACCAGAGCGGAGCCCTCGCGGGAGGCGGCAGCGCAGCGGGAGGGGCCGCGTGGCAGCGCCCCTGCTGTAGCCCTGGCCGCCCCCTTCTCTCTCTCTCCCGCCCGCTCCCTGCCCC
>NW_020686181.1:0-2783 GCF_002925995.2 Terrapene triunguis
CAAATACCTTAATGCTTATACACATACACTCACACACACACACACACCAAAATGTTCTGCAGCTGCTGGATAGTTACCAGTCCTGATTGTAGTTTGAGTTCGCAGCTTGGGATCGTAGCTCGTGACAGCTAACTGGCCAGGAAAGCTGAGCACGAGGAGGAGCCGGGTCTCTGTCGGGCGCGCACCGATGCTCCTTGATGTTGATAGCAGAACGTTACCCAAAGTCTCTCATCTCACCCTTCCTTTTTTATAGGAGTTTAGTTTGGATTTAAAGTTCCTAGGTCTCGCTGTGTCACGCCGCCTCTGGGTTTGGTGCTTGATCACCCGTCAATTGCAGGCGTGACTGTCAGCCTGGGACCTGGCTTTGATCTTCCTTCTGTTGTTTCTTTTTAGGGTGGATGCTTCTTGCTTGAGTTAGGGCTGTTGTCTAGTTCTTCAGCCGTTGGTATTTGAACTTTATCTCATCAGGACGGGCTGGTGCTGGAGGTTGATTCTATCACCCATGCATCCCTCATTCACACATCTCAACTAGACTAATAAAATTACAGTAGGGTTTGCAACAATGAAGGTTGCAGCAAGCCCTTACAAAATGGAGTAAGCGTTTTAAAATGGGGTTTGAATTACAATATGGCACAGAAGTTACAATGTAGGAAAAATGGCAAGTGTAATGAAAGTTACAATGTAGGCAAAATGGCAGGTGTTATGAAATGGTGAACAGAAGTTACAATGGTACAGGATAACTAAAAACAATTTCATGAGTCCTACATTGTCCCCCTTTTGACCCTTCAATCCAGGGGTATTGAATGGGTCACACTTTATGTAATTGTTTTAAGGCAGAACCAACATAACAGTTAGGATTACTAATAGGACAATGATGGGATGAAAAATTATATTTAGAATTGCTGACCAGGTGGGCTTTTCCTACAACACTGCCCCTTTATTTATGATTATTACAGCAGTTGTTGTTATTGTAGGGCACAGGTGATCTGTTGCAAACAATTATAAAACCATTACCATTACAATAATTGGGTACATTGACAAAGAAGATGAGGCCCAAGTTTGATGCTGCAATAGCCATCAAACAATAAAAGTCACTGAGGTCAGGACCTTCTTAAGCACACACAACAAATAAGATTTTGTAGGAGTACCACAGTTGTCATGCAAGGTTAAGCTGATTTGGACTTAAACTAACATTTAGTTGCCAAAATGTTGCAGAATTTCCTATCTTTAACAGTTGTTCTCAAGAGGTTTTTGGGGACCTGAAAGATGGGGCCCTACAATTATGGGCCAACGTTTTACAGGTTATGGGGGCCCAAGAACTACCCTTTAGGGCTTGGGGAAGTAGAACCAGAGTGCATAGAGGAAAGTGTGGAATTAACAATACAAGCAAATGTAACTAACAATACAAATGTATTAATAACAAAAATTAACAACAAAATGACTATTAGAGAACCTAACAAAAAATAAACCTGATACATTGGGGACCAAAATCCTTTGGACACAAGTGGTGATTGATAAATTGGATGGACATGGGGGAAGTAGAGAGAGGAAAAGACATTTGCCCTATCTAGTGTAGTATCCCCTCTTTCTCTGGACCCAATGCTAGCACAGGACACCACTAGAGACAGACACAGAACATGCAACACAGAACACTGAACACAGACTTTGTCATGACACTATAACCATGGTATTTTATAACTCTTCAGCTGGTACCAGCTCTCCTGATGTTCTGATTTAGAGCCTGCAAGATAAAAGCTTGGAAACAAATTAGCACAGTGCTTCCACCATGGCAGAACCTGCTTAGTTTCTGCCACAGTGTGTTTGGTACTTGGGGCTGCACAAATGCTAATTAAGTGGTGCATTTCTTGTGAGTGTAAATTTTTTCTTTCTCTTAGTAAAAGGGCGTTAGCACTTCATCTAGAAAAAAAATTTATGTTTTAAAATTTTTAGCCATTTTGCCATGGCCTGGAGATCTGAGGCAGAAGCAGGCACTGTTGTTAACTGTTTCAATGGCATTTTGGCCCTGGGAGGAGGAATTTACCCAAATATTCCAAATATCCCCCTTCCCAATCTCCAGAGGGGTCCCAAAGGTCTGCCCCCTTCTGGGGTCTCAAATGTTTCTTTTCCTAATGTTACTGCTGCTGTAAGATTTGAGAGTGCTGTTTTAACTCTCTGTACCCAACCTGTTTTTCAGTTTTTTTATCTGTTGCTTGCCTGGGCCCGATCCTGCTTTTTCCAATAAACAGTTCCTTTCCATGGGCACAAGCCTTGTTCCACTACCAATTTAGCAAGGAGGGTGGGCTTTCCAACTAGCCCCCACCCTTCCTGGTTCCGTTCCTTAAACATTTTTTTTAAAAATTGTGAAATTACCACAATATTACTTACAAAAAAAACAAAACAAACAAACAAACATAAACCACACTACACTGCCCAAACTCCTATATCCTTCAGAGTTTGGTTTAACAGAACAAGATCTGTATTTTATGTTTTTAACCCACTCTGGGCCAGAGGGAGAGACGCTAAGCCTCCCTCTGTATTACTCGGTCTGCTACCACCGAGGGTTCATACACCAATTATACAAATCCTTCCCCGGATCAGATCCTTCCCCGGATCAGAGTGAGAAACACTAAGTTCTCCTCTTTAGCTCAATCTTGCTATGGCTGAGGGTGTATGTACCTCTACAACACAATTTAAACCTAAACTCCTATATCCTTCAGAGTTTGGTTAATCCTTCCACGGATTATGTACCTTTATAACACAATTTAAACCTAAACTCCTATATC
>NW_020686181.1:2793-3092 GCF_002925995.2 Terrapene triunguis
AACACAATTTAAACCTAAACTCCTATATCCTTCAGAGTTTGGTTAATTAACTGAAAGTTTACACTCTTTTTCCTCTAGTGCCAGGCTTGCTAAAGCTGGCGGTGTGCACACCAGTTTTATAATAACTGTGGATTCTATGCTTGCTCCCCCTTTCGCATTCTCCACCAATAATGTTGTCCCACAAACTTACACAGGATCGTTTTAGGGGTCAAGACAAAGATGCCACATTTATTATTAAACTGTAACTCTTAGCAAATACCTTAATGCTTATACACATACACTCACACACACACACACAC
>NW_020686182.1:0-2637 GCF_002925995.2 Terrapene triunguis
AAAGCTTATGCCCAAATAAATTTGTTAGTCTCTAAGGTGCCACAAGGACTCCTTGTTGTTTTTGCTGATACAGCCTAACACGGCTACCACTGAAACCTTTCCTACCCTAATTTCACTAATGAGGTGTCTACCACTTCCTGAGCTTCAACCATGATTTAGTTGTATTGCCTTTGTCTCAGTTAGAGTCTAATGTTTTCAACTGTGTTCTGTAAAACAGGATATAATATGTACCAAGCTACAGAATTAGTGAATAAAATATATTAGATAATGAAACAATGAGCTACTAATAAATAATAGCGAGGGAGCTTTTCAGTCATAATGCACCAAGAGGGATGGTCTTAATGAGCAGTACAACGGAGCTGAAATAAGGGTTTTAGGGCTGTCATTAGTGCAGCTCAGTGGAAGTGTTTCAGTCCTAATTAGAAATTAACAAAAGCGGCAACTAATTATTTTTTCTAAATGTAAACACGAATTGAGCAACATATTTCTTTCTGCATATTTTTAGAAAAGACGCTGCTTGTGCTTCATGTAATATTCATGAGAAAAAAAATAGCTCTTTGGCAACCACAGCACCTTCTTCTGAATAGCAATTCTATTTTAGAGACGTACGACTGGCTCCAATGGATGCACAGCAACGCGAGAGACCTAGTAAGGACGTTTTAGTTGGAGGAAATTTAAGAGATCACAGTGCATCATTGTACAGAACTCCTATCACCAATGACTAGAATTTGGCTAGACTCATACTGCTGCATGACAAAATTAATCTCCAAGTAATGAACACATTTAAATGAACACCACATGATGACTCTGTTTCTAGCAACTTACTGCCTGGAATAAGACTGAATACGTATGTCTACAGAGTGCAGCAAAGCACACTGTAAACCTGCCAACGCCACTGCAAAACGGACTTTCATTTAATTTCAAACTACATAAAAATTCACAGCAATTCTTGTAACTCATTTTGATACAAATCTATCGCATATATTTAGAAATAAATCAATTAAGATTACAAAGCTTTATCGGATATTTTTTAGGCCTGTTCCACATGTAAAACCTATACTGGCGTAGCAGCTGGTTAGGAGTGCAGTTTGTTTGGTTTTTTACCAGCATGGCTATGGCAGTATAAGCCCGACTGTAGACACACTTAGATTGGCATAAAAATGACTTCGCCAGCATAGCGTATGTCTCTTGGGGAATCGGTGAGAGCTGTGACAGCAGAACCACATTTTTGCTTATATAAGATGTATCTACACTAGGAGGGTTTGCCGGTATAGCTATACCACAGCAAAACGTTTCTAGTGTAGACAAGACCTCACACTCTATAAATCTACATCAAACCTTCCAAATACGCTACATTTAAGCAATGATAGGTGACAAGGAAATACTGGTACCTATTGATCATAATTGTGTAACTGTCAAATAGCTGCTGTGATCAAATCTCAACCGAATTTTTGTGATCAGTCAACCAACAAATTTTGCCGTCAGTTTTGCTCCAGATTAAATACACATATACGTCAGAGATTCCATGAGCCACATATTGATCTCCAGCACTCTGTAGGAGCCTGGATTGAAATGACCCAATCCTTTCTCATCATTTCTTATAAACTGGTGTTATGAAAGAGAAAGCTAGATGTACCAGACACCTATACGTTGCAATACATTTAATATGACTCAGATAGCTTTTTTTCAGATGGGGAGAGGGCTAGCTCAGTGGTTCGAGCATTGGCCTGCTAAACCCAGGGTTGTGAGTTCAATCCTTGAGGGGGCCACTTAGGGATCTGGGGCAAAAATCAGTACTTGGTCCTGCTAGTGAAGGCAGGGGGCTGGACTCAATGACCTTTCAAGGTCCCTTCCAGTTCTATGAGATGGGTATATCTCCATATTATATTAATTTAACTTGCTGAATGTGCTTTTTATAAGAAGCTGGCTTTCAGACACCTTATTTCTCATCCTCTTCCTCCCACACAAGTAAGTGAATTTAGTGCTGGTGAAAGGTACCAGACTAACAGCCCTCAAGATGTAGCAGCAGGTGCACACCACTATCAACCCCGCGAGTTCTTAGAGGCAATGTGGCGGGTGTTCCCCATTGATTTCAACTGAAATTGTGAGTGCTCGGCCCTTCTGAAAATCTGGCAAAATGTGAATAATGGTAGTTGTGTTTCCACTGCGGCAGCGTGGCTCCGCTCTTCCCCCAACAAAAGTCTGTGCCTTACAGACGTGACTGAACCCCAGTTTTGGTGGATTAACAAGATGGGTGTTATTGAGTCAGCATTTTATGCCATGACCACACGTGGATGGCACAACAGATGCTTATTTAATGTACCTACAATTATATGAACAATCCGGCATGGACAATGGTTCTTAAGCCCATATAACAAGGCTATATTGAAGTCCTCCCAGTTCATTAATGTCCTGACTGGGGTAAAGGTACATTATCTTAATCCTTGCCATGGCGGGAACGAGCATATATATATAAAATAATTAGCACTTTTCATCTTCAAAGCTCTTTACAAACATTAACTAATTAATCCTTTGAACACGCATGTGAGGTACTGTCAGAACGTGTTTTAATGATAGAAAACAGAGGCACAGGGAAGACAAGGACTTTTCCAAAAGTGGCCATGGATTCTGAGTGCC
>NW_020686183.1:0-15351 GCF_002925995.2 Terrapene triunguis
TTTCCTCCGAGAGGGACTGAGGGACCTGCCGCCGAATTGCCGCTGAAGAGCCGGACATGCCACCCCCTTCCATGAGCCGCCCCAAGCACCAGCTTGCTGTGCTGATGCCTGGAGCCGGCCCTGCTTCCTCCTGTTCCTTCTGATTGCAAGTCCTCTTGTCTTTTGTTCACACTTGCAATCTTTTGTGAGTCATCCTGTATCCTTCCCCTCTTCTTATAGGACTAGCTGTTCTTCTCTTCTTCCTTGACCTCCCACCTTCTGTGACTGCCTGCTGTGCCCCTTCTTCATTTTCCAACTCAGCAAACCTATTCCTGAGCTCTATTTCTCCTTCATTAGCCAGTCTGTCCCTCTGCCTGGTTCTCATAGTCACATGCTTCCAGTGGCTGCATTCCTCATCCAGCAGTCTCCCCTCAGAGTTCATCAGTGCAGCTTGCATCTGCCAGTCTTGACTTTTCCCTTCAGCCTTCTCTTGTCTTCCCTCCATCATCTGCTTGAATCCCCATCAAAACTAAACAACCATAGTTTCCACTTGCATCTCCAAGTCTCTGATCTTCTCTTCCATCTAGTCTAACAGGCAGCACTTCATACAAACCAAGCTCTTTTTGTGTACCCGCTTCCGGATAATTTACATCCTGGAGCTTCCACATCTGATTGTCTTCATTGTCTCACCCATTCCTTGTCTCACTACCACTGCTGCCTCTGTATCTGTCACAGCCTTCCCGCCTAAGCTCCTGTCATGGAGAAAATAACAAATCCCCAAACAAAATCCCCCCCCCAATGAACACCAAAGCAGAAACAGACCACTACACACTCCCTTCCCCAACCTCCCACTCAAACGCCCCTGTTTTCAGCTCTGTTTGCTGGTTCCTGTGCCACTGGATGGCTGCTTGGCTGCCTTTATAGACCCCCAATCAGAGAAGCCCCACTGCCTAATCAGGGAAGCCCTGCCCCCTAATCTGAACTCTGCTTCTCTCACAAAAAACTATGCCCTACCAGCCTCTGCAAATTGAAGAAAAAAGAAGAAAAAAAAAAGAAAAAAACCCACACAAAACTACAAAAACTCACTCACTGTCCCCTATGGAATAGGTGCTTGCCTCCTTCCTTCTCCTCCCACTGAACTCCCACTCAAACTCCCCTGTTTTCACCTCTTATTTATTTATTTACTTATTTTTGCTGGCTTCTGTACCAGCCATTGGATTGTGTTATAGCTTTCTCTGCTAAATTGAGCTCATTATCAAGTCATTCCTTAATCTTCTCATAGCTCTTCTCTGAACCCGCTCCAATTTATCAACATCCTTCTTGAATTGTGAGAACCAGGACTGGACACAGAATTCCAGCAGGGGTGTCACCAGTGTGAAATACAAGGAAGTTCTGTGACCTGTGTTACACAGGAGATCAGACTAGATGATCACTTCTGGCCTTGGAATCTATGAATCTATGCTGCAAAAGTTTGAATTGCACATTACACAAATAAGTCAAATATATGAAACAGAGTGATTTGAACTGAATGTGACTGACACATGCTCTAAATTCATTTTGTGTGATGTGCTACCAAGCAGAGAATGTCATAAGTGGAAGGGGTAAAGAAGGATTTTGTACTATATTTTATTGTTTTTCAAATATCTATATTTGAAAGGATACATAGCAAGTTACAAATATAAAACAAAGTACTTTTTTTTTTCAGTTTAGCTTATGTCACTGGGGAAGGGGTTTAAGGCAAACTGAAAAAGGTCACTATTATACCAGAATAAGGGGGTCCACATAGGAGTTATACCAGTATAATTACACCTGCATAACCAGTAAAACTTTCCATGTAGACCAGGCCTTAAGCTCCACAGCATGTCACAGACACAGCTTCTCCTTTCAGGTGTTCTGTATCATCCTTCTCTCTAGAGGCCACCTGCCTCAGTTCCAGTCTAGCAAACAGTCTTCCACAGGTTAATTGTTCTGGTTTCAGCCATTAACCAGCTCACAACATTTAGAGACAGAGATCACCCATTTTTTAATTCTCTCTGGATTGGTATTGACTAGGAAAAGTGGCTGAGTTTAGCTCAAGGGTTAGCTAACATGTGCTAGCTAAGCCTGTCCTAACTTGACCTGTTTTCCAGTGCAGATACAGTGAGACACCATTAGCTCAGTTTTAGCTGGTCAAGTTGCAGCCTAGGCAGTTGTGAGAGATCACCATTCATTACCTATGAAAGCAATCCAGCTCCCCTCTGGTCTAATTTTCTGTGTGTCTTGGTTCCTTTAACAGTGAATTTCAAGGTGATTGGACCTGATCATCCCATCATGGTCTCTGCAGGTGAAGATGCCCTGTTACCCTGTCACCTCTTCCGTAACACATGTGTTCAGAAGATGGAGGTGCGCTGGTACCGATCCAAGTTCTCTGAACCTGTCCATCTGTATCAGAATGAAAAAGATCAGGCTGAGCAGCAAATACCAAATTATCAGGGCAGAACAGAGCTGCTGAAGGATGGTATTGTGGATGGAAGCATTGTCCTGCGTATACGCAACATCGCCCCCTCTGACCATGGGCAGTTTATCTGTTTCTTCCGATCAAGCAGATTTTATGCGGAAGCCACTCTGGAACTGAAGGTGACAGGTCAGTAACTTGGGCTGCTAATTTGAATTCCCAGCAGAATAATAATTTATTTTGATGTGGAACTTGATGTGTCTCATTTTCATGCAAGTATCCAGAATTCCCTTCTATCTGCCAGTTATTTCCCATCAGTTGTTCAGGAGCCTATGCCCTGGGCATAAGCTAACAGATTTCAATGTGTGTCTCTCCACACTCTGGGTGTTCTTTTCACATCTTTGTTGTGCAAGAACTGTGAGAAAATCTATAAGTACCTATATGGGAACAAATATTTGATAATGGCTCTTCAGTCTAGCAGAGAAAGGTGTAACACAAGCTAATGGCAGGAAGTCGAAGCTAGAGAAATTCAGACTGGAAATAAGGCATAATTTTTTAATAGTGAGAGTAATTAACTATTGCAGTGGTTCTCAAATTGTGGTCCGCGAGCTCCATTCAGGTGGTCCGCAGATAGTTCCCTCTAAGGCCGCACATGAGAGAATGAAGGGCCACCCACCCAGGCGTGGCTCCACTAATTAGGTGCCTGGACCCTGGAGAAGACACACATGTAAGGTGAGGTTGTGGCCTTGGGGGGAATAGGGGGTAAGTGGGAGGGGGCAGTGGGGTGAGAAGAGGAGGTGGGGGGAATTTGGGACGTACAGGGCTGCAGCAGCCAGAGAGAGGCGACTTTCCCCAGCTCCAGGGCTGCGGCTGCTGGGGAGGGAAGGCCCTCCTTCCCAGCCTCAGCTCTCTGGCTGCTGGGACCGGGGAGAGACCCCCCTCCTTCCCAGTCCCAGCTCTGTGGCTGCTGTGGTGAGGGAGAGACCCCACTCCTTCCCAGCCTCAGCTCTGTGTCGGCTGTGGGGGGGGAGAGAGGCACATCCATCGCATTAGAAAGGTAAGAATACTGATATTAAAATATGAGTTGTGTGCTTTTATTTGTAGAACAAAAAAAATGTTAATTATTATTAAGGTGTTTTTTTATCCAACGCGCTTTACAATAGTTAGTTAATGGTACAACAACTTTTGGAAAGATCGTTAAGTGGTCCGCTGAGACCCTCAGCAATTTTCATGTGGTCCCCAAACAAAAAAGTTTGAGAACCACTGAACTATTGGTGGTTACCAAGGGTTGTGGTGGTGTCTCCTTCACTGGCAATTTTAAAATCAAGATTGGCTGCTTTTCTAAAAGATCTGCTGTCAGAATCATAATGGTCCCTTCTGGCCTTGGAATCTATGAATCTGTGAATGAACCTATGAAAGACTTTTAAAGACTATTAGACCTTTAATTTTGGAGAAAACAGCAAGAGGAGATAAAAAGGTGAAGAAAAATGCTTGAAAATCAGCTCTTGTTTCTTGCCACACAACTTCTAAGGGTGTGTGCAGGAGAAAGAGAAACATCCTTTTCTGATGACTTGAAGTGTCCATCCTAGAAAGGGCTGGAAACTACAGAGAGAGCAGCATCTACATCAGCAGGACCAGATCTTTTATTTCTTCTTTTGATTATGTTTCTTTGTCTTTGACCTACACTGACTGAGATCCAAATCCACTTTGGGACTCGTGTGAAGTGAGGGGTTTCCCCTGGAAAAATACTCAGGGCTCAGCGAGGGGGTAGCTCCAGATTATTACAACAAAGGCAATGCAGATTCTTTGATTAGAGAATGAATTGTCAGTTGCCTCCCTGCCATGCTTTGTGGGGACATTCTATGAATACTTGAGAGTCCCCAACCCAACTCCCCCCAGTGTGCAAACAAGGCCTAGCAGACCCCCGTGTGATATTGCTAGATACAGTATTGATTTCTGGGAGCTGTAGTCTTTGAGGTTAGAGAACTAGCAGGAAGGGTAAGTGCATCTGTATGTGCTGAGGCCAGGGGCTGCTGCAGCAGCTGCTTCTGGAGCTGTTTGATGTTGGATTTCACTTTTTTGGTCTCGGCCTCCACTGCTCAACAAAGTGGTGACTAGGATGGCTCTCCTGCCCCTGAATCCACCTGCACCCTTTCTTCAAAGCCTAGGAGAGCTTCCAATTGCTTTTAATGCTTGGATAAGAGTATCTGAGTACGATGTCCTTGCAGTTAATGACAGAGAACTCTCTGAAGTAAGAAAATGTGCTTTGCTTATTTAAGTGCCTTGGAGCAGAAGGGCAGCTATATGTTACACTCTTCCCTTCTGAATAATAAATATGATACAGCACTCTCTGCATTAATTTTTGTGTGTGTCTAAAGTGAATGTGGTAGCTGCATGCTATAAATTCCACCAGCGTGGAAACCAGGGGAATTGACAGATCAGTATATTGCTGCTTTAAAGGAACTGATTGTCACATGTGATTTTTGGCAACATGGCAGATTAAATTATTTGAGATCGGCTCATGGAGAAAACAGCTGTGCCTCGTATTAGAGAACATCTACTGCTTGAACCAGAATTGAAATGGCAGAAAGCTGTAACCATTGCTAATCACATCGAGTCAGCAATGGTGGAGGTGAATATAATGAGCTCAGGAACAGCAGGTGCGATGCAAGCCGTGCAACCACTACATCTGGACTACAACAAGGCAGCTGAAAAATTACAAGGGCAATGTAAATGAGAAGTAACATGCCCAGTGATTTCAAAACACACAAGGAAAAGAATGTCACCACTGTGAATGTAACACCCCACTACAGACTACACAGGGATCGGCAACTTTTGGCACGTGGCCTGCCAGGGAAAGTCCCTAGCAGGCTGGGCCAGTTTGTTTACCTGCCGCGTCCGCTGCTTTGGCCGATCGCAGCTCCCACTGGCCCCGGTTCACCGTCCAAGGCCAATGGGGGCTGCGGGAAGGGTGGCCAGCATATCCCTCGGGCTGCGCCGCTTCCTGCAGCCCCCATTGGCCTGGGACAGTGAACTGCAGTCAGTGGGAGCCGTGATCAGCCGAACCTGTGGACGTGGCAGGTAAACAAACCAGCCCAGCCAGGCCCGCCAGGGGCTTACCCTGGCAGGCTGTGTGCCAAAGGTTGCCGATCCCTGGACTATACTGGAAAGCTTGCAGAGGGAGCTCAGTGGCCTGCAAAAAGAGCGGACATTTCCCTAAGGTATGCTAAAGCAACCCATCCTAATCAACAAGTACGTGCGGTTACCATGCCAGAGGTAACTTACTGCATTGGGTGTGGATGGAAGCAGCTCCACAGACACTGTGGATAAAATAACGTGTGCTGTTCATGTCTCTGCTGCAGCAGGAGTGAAGCCCCAGGTGGCTGGCTGAGCAGTTCCTATACTACCTGAATTGATTTGCTTGCAATACTTTGGACATGTATCAGTTACTGAACTGAGCTTACACCTAGTGTGCTACTTGATGAACCACATCCCTGTGCTTGGTTGACTACCTGCAACCCTGACATTTGATACATAATGTGTACCGGCAGAATTCTGTCCTATGCCTAGGGGTACTGCTATCCTAAACAGTGATTTGTTTCCCTCACTAAACATGTAGGCAGGCAATGGGCACATTGCTTTTACCCCACCTGGCACCACTACAGCACAAACTCTGGTCTCTGCTCTTAATGAAGATGGTACAGAGGAGCCCCAGTGGCTGTGCATTTGGATTTGCTCATGAAATTAAATTTTGACCTCAAGTGACAGCTGTATGACAGAATTTCCCTCTCTACCATTCTCCGTCAGGGATGCTGTAGCACAAGAGGTTAAAAAATTAGTACAAAATGGTGTTATTGAAGAGATTGCATCATCTGAATGAGTCTCACCAATAGTAGTGATAAAGAGAAAGACTGGAGGTATTTGTCTTAGCATAGATTTAAGGGAGCCTAATAAAGCCGTTGTGATTGACAGCTATCCACTCACACATAAAAGAAGCATTGATGGATCTTTGTGACACAAAGACATTTTCTACTCTCGATCTACAGAATGCATATCACCAAGTTATACTACAGGAGGACAGAGAGATCTCACAGCATTATTACGCTTGAGGATCTATTCCACTTGAAACATGCACCATACGGACTTGTATTGGCACCCAGCATTTTCCAAAGAATAATGTCAGTGATTCTGAAGAATCAGCCTGGAGTCCAGTATTATTTGGATGGAATTATTGTGTTTGGGAAGACTTGCGAGGAACATGAAAAACATTTCCATGCAGTACTAAATAGGGTGACCAGACAGCAAGTGTGAAAAATCAGGACAGGGGGTGGGGGTTAATAGGAGCCTATATAAGAAAAAGACCCAAAAATCGGGACGGTCCCTATAAAATCGGGACATCTGGTCACCCTAGTACTAAACCACATCAAAACTGCAAGGCTGAAACTGAATTTCGCCAAATGCCAATTCTGACAAACAGAGTTGTTATTTCTGGGGCACATAATTTTGGAGACTGGATTGAAACCTGACCTGGACCACATCATGGTGGTTAAAAACCACCACCTCCAAGAGACACACAAACCTTACATGCTTTCTTAGTTTTTATGTCATGGTATGCCAAGTTTATTCTGAACAACACTTCAGTCACCATTACAAACATACTCCAGGGAATCTCGAGCTTGGCCTGGATGACTGTTGCATAAGTTGTTTTGCAACAGTGAAAGATTTGATTGAAAATAGTCCAGCACTTGCATTGTTTGACCCTGCCTCAGACTACAGACTGGGAGCAACACTTACTCAAATCCAGGATGACAACATGGAGGACACTGTTGCATTTGCTTGAAGAACACTTACTGAAGCTGAGAGGAAGTATTCATCTGTTGAAAAGAAAGCACTTGCTTGCTATGGACTATGGAAAAATGGAGAACTTAGCTCTGGGGCCAGACTTTCAAGTCGCATACAGATCATAGCTCTTTGACGACACTGTTAACTTCTAAAGGACTTGGATGAGTGGGAGGCCAGATTGCTAGATGGTCAGCAAGACTACTGTCTTTCATGTATGTCACAGAATAAAGGCTGGGAATTCAAAATGTGATGCTTGTCCTGCCTGCCCTTGCCGACAGATGGTGACAATGTAGTTGCACTTATAGCAGGCACCCCACATCCGTTACACAAGAATAATTCAAAGCTGCTTACTTAGCATGCCCCATTCAACAAAGATTGCAGGAACAGCTGATAACAAAATGGCTACACAACCCCAAATGCTTGATCCAGCTTTGCCCCTTTACTGTAGTGTACTCAAAACAATTCTGTACTAGACGGATGGGTATTATGAGGTACTGACTGGTTGATTGTACCCGACACACTGCAGACAAAATTCATACATCTGGCACATGATACACATCAAGGGACTGACAGAATGAAAGAGTGTCTATGTGACCTGTATTGGGGCCAAGAATGCATACTCAGGTTGAAGCAGCTGTAAAAACGTGCATTACTAGCCAGTTACATGACAAAATGGTGGTGATCATGTGCCACCATTACAGCCTGTTCTTCTTCCAGATGCCACATGGGAAAAGCTTGCCATTGATATTATATGTCCATTATTATATTTATATGTCATCTCTGCTACACTCATCAAGTTCGTGTCGATTGTCTTTAGCAGGGAAGGGAACTTGAAAAATTTGTGTTGGACAATGGAATACAATTTTCCTCACTGGAATTTGAAACCTTTCTGGCAGAAGGGAACATAAGTGGCTCTGTGGATATGGGGAAAGTCGTGGACGTGATATAGCTTGACTTTAGCAAAGCAGTCTCACACATTCTTGACAGCAAGTTAAAGAAGTATGGATTGGATGAATAGACTATAAGGTGGATAGAAAGCTGGCTAGATCGTCGGGCTCAATGGGTAGTGATCAACGGCTTGATGTCTAGTTGGCACCCGGCAACAAGCGGAGTGCCCCAGGGCTTGGTCCAGTTTTGGGCACCCCCACTACAGAAAGGATGTGGACAAATTGGAGAGAGTCCAGCGGAGGGCAACAAAAATGATTAGGGGGATAGGGCGCATGACTTACGAGGAGCGGCTGAGGGAACTGGGGTTATTTAGTCTGCAGAAGAGACGAGTGAAGGAGGATTTGATAGCAGCCTTCAACTACCTGAAGGGGGTTCCAAAGAGGATGGAGCTCGGCTGTTCTCAGTGGTGGCATGTGACAGAACAAGGAGCAATCATCTCATGTTGCAGTGGGGAGGTCTAGGTTGGATTTTAGGAAAAACTATTTCACTAGGAGGGTGGTGAAGCACTGGAATGCGTTACCTAGGGAGGTGGTAGAATCTCCATCCATAGAGGTTTGTAAGGCCCAGCTTGACAAAGCCCTGGCTGGGATGATTTAGTTGGGGATTGGTCCTGCTTTGAGCACGGGGTTGGACTAGATGACCTTCTGAAGTCTCTTCCAACCCTAATCTTCTACGATTCTATGACACTTTAACATTACATGTAGAAAATAATCATGTATTACAATCAAATTGATTGAGAAATTGAACAATTCCATAGAAGTTTGAAAGACAGTCTGGAGACAGCTATGCTGGAAAGAAAAGTGTGGACAACCTTCACTACGATTACTTTTAAATCTACAGGGCTACACGCCATGCCACAACACAAAAGTCACCTGCTGAATTATTGCACGGTAGAGAGATGCATACTAAATTAAACATTGCTGGATTACACGGGCCTATATCTGATATATCATTGCTGCCGGATATCAGACAAACAGTTCAATGAAAACCACAAAAATATAAGATGCAGATAAATGCTGTGGGGTCAGGGAACTGAAATTCAAATGTGGCTTGTTTATAGAAGTATGAAAACCTGGAATGTTAGGAAAAGGAGAACCCAGGTTCACTTCCCCACTGAAAATTGTTTCTAAAAAGGACTATGACACTCTGTACCTCAGAGTAGCACTCTGGAACTCCCATATTCATCACTGTCATAGAATTATGATATGTTTTGTACAAAGTTTGCCTTGAGAGGTATCATTTTAAAAGTCTTGATCTGTTGAACATTAATATCCTGTTGGATTGTATGTGCTATCATGGTATAGGAAGTTATGAAGTTTTGCTATGTATGTGTTACTGAAATATGTTGTGAGGTTGGGAACACCCACAACCAACCTTTCAGGTGCAACAATGGAGGAGGCAGACGGGTTAATGGCTCATCAACACCCATCAAGGAAAGGATCTCAGAAACTGTATACAATGGAAACTTCTCAGAGAGAACACGTAGACAATGGAGACTGCTTGACCAAGGGAGACTACCTGATCCCCACACCACAGCAAAGGATTTTTCCAACAAGCTGGAAGAAACTATAAAAGAGGGGAAGTGACATCATCACTTGGCCTCACTCCCCCCCACAACTCAACACCTGGAAACATGTTTGGAGGACAAAGACTTTGTATGTGGGAGGGCGGTTTCAGGCTGGAAAAGAGTCCCAGCCTGTGTATTGAGGAACTATACTATCCTGTTTAGGTTATAGAACTCAGATTGTGAATTTACTTTTATTTCTTAGGTAACCAACTTTGATCTCTACATTCGTTACCTATAATCACTTAAAATCTATCTTTCTGTAGTTTATATTTTACCTAAAACAGTGTGGTTTGGTTGAAGTGCTTGGGAAATCTCAGCTCAGTTTACATCGAAGCAGGGGCAGTCTGGGTAATGAACTTATTCTGGTTAGGCTTCTGACCAGGGCAAGATGGTACAGCTCTGGGGTGCAAGGCTGGGGAGCCGGGGGGAATTGGCTGGGGAGCTGGGGGGAATTGGCTGGAGCCTCCCTATTGTTGGTTCATGAATGACTGGGAGAAGCATTCATGTAACTCAGCTGGGTGTGTTGCTGTCTATGGATGGCTGTGTAAGGGTAGTGACTGCCAGGGGTATGTGGCTTGACACAGCATCACAGTGTGAGGGGCACCCCATGTTGGAGGGACAGAGGGCTCAGTGGTCCCACAGTCCATGTTGCACCCCAGGGACCCCGTCACAAGGACCTCACGCTTACAAGCTGTCAGATGGTCAGTCTGGAGCACTATTCATCTTGCCCCTGCTTACTAAGACATAGTGCAATGTTTCAGACTATCTAACTAGCCCTTTGCTGCTGACAATACAGGATAACTGACAGGATATTGGGCCTGACGAATATGCTGTCAGAGTCTGACAGCCAACTGTATTGGCTAGAGACTGTGTTCTGTAATTATTAAAGGAACAGTCTTCTATTATAACTAGAATTCTAATTACAGTTACATAACTACTTCTTAGTTATTGTTTATTTGCTAATTACATAATTTATGTTTATTATAGTAGCAGGTTATTGGATTAGTATTACTGCCGTAAGATTGAGTTTGTTCTAAGACGAGGGAAATGTGGTGTTGCTAGATCCAGCATAGATTGCTGAGAGCTGTAGTCTTTGTTTAGAAGCCAACAGGAAACAGGAAGTGTAAATATGGGTGTTGCTTCATTGTTGTCGTAATAAACCTTGTTGGATTTCACCCTTTTGGTCTCAGCTTCCACTGCTCAGCAAAGAATGAGATAATATTCAGTTAGGTAATAAATACACCATGATCTCCCCAGGCAGAGCTGCCAAGCAGCTCCTGGTGCCTTTTCACAATGAGGCTGCGAGAATGTGACTTGGGGCTTTCCTACACTAGGGGGGCTACAGTGGCACTCTAGCTATGCCGCTGCAACCCCATAGTGCAGATGCAGACTAAAGCGATGGCAGGGTTTTCCCATTGCTGTAGGTAATCCACCTTCCCAAGCAACAGGAGCTAGCTCAATAGAAGCACTCTACTGTAATTCTTCACACCCCTGAGTGACATAGCTGTGTCAATCTACATTTTAAGTGTAGACCAGGCCTTAGAGCCTCTGGCCTTCTCTGCATGGGAAAGTTGTATCAGTTTAAATTAAATTGGTTTTTAATCCAGTTTATTTAGATGAGTGCGAACTCCTATGTGGACGCTCCTACATCCGTTTAAAGCAGGGGTCTCAAACTCAATTTACCTTAGGGCCAGTGCCAGTCCTCAAATCCTCCCAGTGGGCCACTAGTGTCACTGAAGATGGTGTTCAGAAAAGAAAACGTTTATATTGTATTTTTTTATTTTGAGTTTCTTAGAAATAATAAAACTGTTATGCAACTTTATACAATTCTTCGCCTGCCAGAGAGTTTTTAGTGTTTGCCAGACACCTGGCAATGCTTCAGTTCTGTCACTTTGTTGATGTTTGGCCTCAGTGACTGTGCAGTTGAAACCTTCAGGATTGCAGCAAGGTGTGCATCAGATAGTTGTGTTAGGTATTTTGACTTGTTTATATTCATTGTGGAAAAACGTGATGCTGACTCTGCCCGGCAACTAATGATGCTGCCTCCATGGCTGATTCTGCCCGGCAACTAATGATGCTGCCTCCATGGCTGACTCTGCCCAGCCATTAGTGATGGTATCTCTGTCCCTCTCCCCCAGCCAATGGAAGCTGCAGGGGCCGCGCCTGCAGCAAACATTGCTGGCAGCGTGTCTGCATGCGTTTCTCCTCCGCAGGCCGCAGTGGGGAGGTTCTTGGGCCACAGATGGCCCGCAGGCCGGGACCTTGAGACCCCTGGTTTAAAGGCAGCTATCACTGGTTTAGTTAAACCTGTTCCAAACTGAGTTAAAATAAACAATAAAACAAAAGGCCTCTCTTACACAAAAATCAGTTTCATGTGGCTTTTTGCACCAGTTTAACTAGATGGTTTTCAACTTACACCTTGTGTTAAATCACTGCAGCTTCACAAGGTCTTTGCTTAGCAACGTAGTCACGAAAACCTGCAGCAGCCCATGGTGCTACAGCCCAGGTCTACCCTAGGACTTTGTTCCTAGTAGCTATGCCAGAGTACACTGTCTTCAGATGTTGATAGATATTCGGCTGTGTGTGTGTTCTTTCAGCGTGCTTCCCAGCTCTGCGCAGATAGCAGAGACAGCAGGCTGTGATTGAACCACCCAATAAATTCACAGACTCGGTTTTCAGCAAAGGTACTTGGTCAGGTTTATTGCTGACGAGGCATGGTACTAATGCCCTGGCTCAGTGGTTACAGGTACACTAACACATGTATGCCTGTGACAATGGACCAGCTCAGTGAATGGCCCCGACTTTCCATTTTCCCCTCGGCCAGACAAAGACACCCTCTCTGAGATACATCTTTATACACAGATACAAACAAGTTACTCATTACTCCTGATGTACCAGGGTGCCACCCTCTGACGTATTAGGGTGCCACCCATTGATGTATCCAGGAGCCACCCATTACCTTGTACATGTTGGTTCGATCAAAAAATCTCTATCCATCATGCTGTCATCTTGACTTTTTCCTTAAGATGAGTCAGCGTGTTCCTGTTCTCTTTGGGGAACGCGTTTGCTATCCAGGTGTTCTGGTGCCACCTTTCTGGAATGTGTTTGCATATATTTGTGCCTAACACTACTTAGGATTGTGTGTTTCTGCAATATCAGCCCTATTCTTGCCAGATTCTGTCTGCTTGCAAGCAGGCAAATCCCGACTTTGCTTCTTTGCTTTATATCAACAAAACTACTTTAGTTCAGGCTAGGGTGACCAGACAGTGAAAAATCAGGACGGAGGGGGGGTGTAATAGGAGCCTATATAAGAAAAAGACCCCAAAATCTAGACTGTCTCTATAAAATCGGGACATCTGGTCACCCTAGTTCAGGCCTCAGGCCTCACACCAGGCCTCTGATACAAGGGCTTATGTTTCAGGCCCTCTTCCTACTACATAAACTATACCAGCAAAACGGTCCTGGTGGTTTTTACCGGCAAAGTGACTTTGTACCACCTTATTTCACCCACCCTGAGCAAATCAAGTTTTACGGGGAATGGTCACAGCTTTGCCAGTATAACCGTATTTACACTAGGGGTATCTTGCTTTCTAGCATTGCCAGGCAACTGAGAGTATCTTCCTTATGAGTGTGCTACAGAATTCAGGAAACAGAGCAGGACCAGGGATATAAAGTTTAAACCAGAACTCTCTTTATAACATGACAAGATGGCTCCTACAAACTTTCAGCATACAGGCTCTGCGTGTATCTACTTCATGTGAGAGACCCTGATAATGGGAGGCCTTCTGGTGATTAAACAACTAATTTTAAAGAGACTATAAATACAATATACTGCTGCATCACCCTTGCTTCATTCTTTAAACTTGTCCCAATAAATAACTGAACTTCTCAAACAAACAGGCCAGAGGCATGAGTAGAGAATTACAGCACTGATTGCTGTTAAATCTTCATCTGTGTGGGTCTGAGACTGTTAACGCTTAACCTGCTGGCACTTATTTTTACCACTGGCGCAATCTGTCATCTCTGTATGGGGAGAGGGATAGCTCAGTGGTTTGAGCATTGGCCTGCAAACCCAGGGTTATGAGTTCAATCCTTGAGGGGGCCACTTAGGGATTTGGGGCAAAATCAGTACTTGGTCCTGCTAGTGCAGGCAGGGGGCTGGACTCAATGATCTTTTAAGGTCCCTTCCAGTTCTAGGAGATAGGATATCTCCATTAATTTATTTTATTTTTATTTATTTATGTCATCTCTGTAGACAATTGTCATACGAATCCTGGTCGCAAATGTGTGTGTGAGAGAGAGAGCGCGGGGGGGCAGGAGGCAATAGGCCACATGTCCTCCCTTTCCTTACTAAGGCTGTGGAGTAACTGCTCACCTGCTACTGCAACTTGGCACTTAAGGTTTCTAATCCTCAGCCCCTCATACATTCCATAGAGTCATAGATGTTAAGGCCAGAAGGCACTTTTATGATCATTTAATCTGACCCTCTGTATGACACAGGCCAGAGAATTTCTCCCAGTGATTCCTGCATCCAGCCCAGTAACTTATGGATGAGCTAGAGCAATTCTTTATTAATTTATTTATTTTTAAGGAAGAGACTTACAATTCTGATTGAAGGACTACAGGAGATGGAGACTCCACCATGTCCCTTGTTCCAGTGATTTAAGTACACACATTGTGAAAAATTTGCACCATATTTTGTCTGGCTTCAACTTCCTGCCACTGGAATTGTTATTTCCTGGAGCTCACAGCCAGTTTAGTTGGGCTGCTCGCTCTGTTCAATGATACGCCTTATCATTTTATCCTGGAGGTCTGGAATGTGTTTTCCAAAAAAGTAACTGTTGTGCTATAAAGGAAGCCCATGATATGCAGGGGGTTAGATTAGATGCTCTAAAGGTCTCTTCTGGCCATAAAGTCTACTAATTTTGGAAACACTGAGTGTAGCATTGGGAGCAGCCTCCGATGTTTTACTGTCTAGCCGGCTTGCTTCCTAGAATGAACATGCATTGAGTGGGGTGATCCACAGAAAGCACCTCAAACCTTCAAAGTGTTAGGCTAGCAGAAGGACATTAGCACTTCAGGGGATGGGTGGGTGTGGCAGTGACATCACAAAGGCCTTTTGCAGGACCTGAGCCTATTGGTCAAAGGTGTTAGGGAGGTGGTGACCTCACAGAGAGATGCTGACATCAGCGAGGCAGGACGGAGCGCAGGGCCAGGGAAACCTCAGAGACCCCTGTGGCTTTGCTTCAGCAAGTCTCCTTCTCGAGGTCTCTCATTAGGGTTCCCGTACGTGAGCGCGAGGAGGAGCCTTTTTCGAGTTTTCTCCTTTCCTTTTACTGATTTTACTAGAAAACAGACGTCCCTGTTTAGAAGGTAAGAGCCTCCAAGAGGTTTTGGAAGCTGCTCAGTCTGATCTATCTGGTGCCAGCTGAATTCTAGGCATGGAAAACACTAGTTTAAGGTGGCAGAATTTTATTCCCTCCCTGGGATTTTGTCCGGTAGAATCACTGGGGACATTAGGGTTTGTCCTTTTCGTTTGACCTTTTCCTCCATCCCTCCTTCCTTTCTCTTCATCTCTTAC
>NW_020686183.1:15361-19000 GCF_002925995.2 Terrapene triunguis
TTCTGAGAACTTGAGCTGTGGTTTGGAGGTGGAACAGCTGTCAAGGGGCCAGCAGCACCTCAGAGGAGTGTGAGAGCCCTGAGGCTGAAGGCTCCCCCAGTGCAGGTGATGGGAGACCCAAGGGAAAGGGAGAAGGACTGAGCGGGAGCCTAGTAACACCCTGTGCCCATTGGTTTGCCAAGGTGTCAGGCCTCAGTCACCTGAGCCCCACTGACTCCAGTGGGAGTGGCACAGCTCCACCCGGCGCAGGGCATTCTAAGTGGAGTCGGGGGAGCTGCCTCCCAAGCTTCTGATGATGTTGGGGGGTGGCCTGACTGCTATGGGGCCCTAGGGTGACCAGATGAGAGGAAGAAAATATCGGGCACATGGGGGGGTCCGCTGGCAGAGTGCTGCCGGGCGGAGGAAAAAAAAAAGGCCGGCGAAGCGAAATATTGGGACGCGGGACACACACCTAAAAATCGGGATGGTGCTGATTTTATCAGGATGTCTGGTCACTGTATGGGGCCCTCAGGCTGATGGGGCTGAGGGCGTCTCTGGGAGGGGCAGGGTTGGGCACTCTCTGCCATGGGGTTCCTTACAGAAGAGGGAGGCACATTAAGCCTTCTCTCTCCACTGCACCCCGTCCTTCCCCTCAACGGCAGCAGGAGTTATCCTCTCTCCTTCTGTGCCCGGTGCAGGGACCCCCAGTGTCCAGATGGAGAACGAGGAGGAGGAGGATGTAACCCCGGAGGAAGCTGCCATCAGGGTCATCCAGCAGCATCTCCAGGGCAGAGATGAGGTACAAAAATCCCCCTGGTCAGCTGGCGCCGAGTCTGTGCTGCCCCTTGTTCCATCCTCACCCCCTGCAGAAGGGTCCTGTCCCATAGAAGTCATAACCCCCAATAGGGGGCACTTCTTCCATGTTATCTGGGATCCCCCCAGAGGGGGTGTTTGTTTCCTCCCCCCACAGACATTGTCCCAGTTACAAACCCTGCCTGTGCAGGAGAACACTGTGGATTTGGGAAGGGGGGGCTTTTCCTGTCCAGCCCCCTGAAGGACCTGGGCCCTGGAGCCAGTTTGGGTGGGGTGGGGAGGTCCCTACCTAACAGGTCACTGTGCTCCTTGGCACCTCCGTTTCCATTTTTGCTGGCCGGTGCCTATTTCTAAGTTACAAGGGTTAAATGCTAAATACCAAAAAGTTAAACCACACTAGGTACCTGTGTCTGGCAAAAGTGTTTCTTGGTTTTGTACATTTGAATGGAAGATTCAAATGAATTTTAGTGGTATTATTTAAAACGACACCAATTCATCTTAAACCTACAACACACCAGGAGTGTTCTTTTGACTATGAATAAGTTAGTCAAATTTGCTAAATGATTTCACTTCGCTAACCTCTCTGCCTGGATTATTTACAGACATTCCTTTGGAAAAGGGCCCGTTTCTCTTTCAGAAAGGCTGCAAAGAAACCAAGATTTTTCTTTTTCCTTGAACACTTTTCCTTTTTAACACCATTACGTTTAACTGCTTAATTCCCTCCAGACTCTGCAGAGGGAACTTCTCACGCTCTTTTTTCCAATTTCCAAACTGTTGCCTGCCTGCTTGTCTGGACCTGATTCTGCTTTTTTCACTGAATTGCCCTTTTCCATGGGTACAGGCTTTGTTTCATTACCAATTTAGCAAGGAGGGTGGGCTCCTTAACTAGCCCCCATCCCTCCTGGTCCCTTTCCTCTTCATAATTACCCCACGGGGTGCTCTCCTCGTAGTTGGGGGTGCCATACATACGACCTTCTCCCCCTTCACCAGCTGGACCTCTCCTCAGTCTTAATGAGGGCTACTATAGGGGTGCAAAGGTTCCGCCCAAAATTGAGGAGCCTCACAAAGGAAGAGATCAAAGCCAGCCCTCACAAGGGTCACCTGATTCATCCCCCCGTGAAGCTCGCCACCTGGACAGAATGCATGGCCAATTGACGTTTTAACGGTTCTGTTTTCTTTTCATGGCAAGCACACTGCTTGTGCAGCGTATGCTGGCCATGAATGGTCAAGTCTTTGATGAGTCCCTGAAGGACCAGTACTTGCTTAGCCAGTGCTTCCAGGCGGGTGCGTTCTGTCTTTTCTGCCTGGAAGACCTGTCTCAAGGCTTGCAACTTGTCCTGGGCATAGGTCTGGGTTGCCACCTGGTTAGTGATCTGCGCTTTCAGTTGCTCAATTTCCACCAGCTGTCGGGTACACACCTCTTCCCTTCTCCTCAACTCCTCTTTCGGTCCCGACAGCATCTGATACCACATGGCAGCTGCAGTCCAAATTAATCCCACAGCTGCCCCTAGGTTTTCACCCTTCTGCTTTTCATACTCTGTATACAGATTCAACAAATCCTGCCAAGAATGCAGGCTTTTCTAAAGCTCCGTCACGGAATCCCAGGGATTGTATCCCACCTTGGCGAGAGCCCTCTCCATCTGGGAGAGGTCCTCACCCTCCCTTTGAAAGAGGTAGCAGGGTCCTGTCCCTCTTTGCTGCCTCTCCTGTGGCTCGGGCATAGGTTCACCTGCCTCCCATGACACCAGCTGACCAGGCAGCCGGACTACCATGTCCGCGCTCCCTAATGCCTGTACATCCAGGCTTGAACCCACCACTGATGCCATCGCCCATGACTGCGGGACTCCCGAGTCCGCTGCAGCACCCTTTTGTTTCCTGAACATGTCGTTGTTACAATTGGTTAGCACAACTCTTAAGATCTTTCAATCACTGGAGATGATTTCACATTGCTCAGACCAGCACCGGGGCTAACAATGCTCACCCTTCCTGGGCCAGAGGGAGAGACACTAAGTCTCCCTCTGTATTACTTGGTCCTTTCTCACCAAGGGTCCATACATCAAGTGCCCCTCTTGGGCTGAGCAAGAAACCCTAGGCTTTCCTCTTATACTCAGCCATACTACAGCTGAGTGTGTATGAACTGAGGATTGTTAGCTTGGCGTGAGAATCTTTAAGTCCTCCTCCTATTGCCTGGTACTGCTACGATCGGGGGTAAGCCCACCTGCACCCTTCGCCTGCCAACTGGGGTGGAGAGGAATGCTAAGCCTCTCTCCATTTCTCAGTCATACTATGACTAGGGTGGGGCTCACCTTTAATGATAAGATCTTCAATATGAAATACCAACAGGGCCGGGCAGAGCAAACATGAAATACCAAGGGCCGGACAGTTGGTGCACTCTGCAGGGCTCCCCTTCTCCACAATTCTCTACCAAAAACGGAGAGATTTTTGTTACCAGTCTGCCTGGGGCCATAGTTGACCAGGCTCGGGCCACAGGATCTTTTTGGGGAGGAGATGACGAGGCACACCAAGTATCTAAATTTTAAAGCTTTTATTATTTTATCAATAAACAGCAGAGAGTGCTGGGAATGCTCCCACGTCACTCAGGGGAAGAAAGA
Organism: Terrapene triunguis; assembly: GCF_002925995.2. Lineage (NCBI taxonomy): Eukaryota > Metazoa > Chordata > Testudines > Emydidae > Terrapene > Terrapene triunguis. The sequence continues at coordinate 18,766 of NW_020686183.1, forward strand.
AAGCGTTAATGCCCCAAGCTCTAACCCACTTCCATACTCACACACGCACGACCCAGACTGTCCAAGTCTGGGTGTAACATCAGAAGAAGGGATGGGGAGTGCTGTCCTGGCCCAGGCTGTCTGCTGTTGCTCTCAGAGTTGCTTCAGCTCTCAGGAGGGTTTTACGTCCTGGGCTCCTTTGCGGGTGTGGTCAACCAGAAGTGCATTAGGAGTATTTCCACAGCAAGCAGATAAG
>NW_020686184.1:0-4433 GCF_002925995.2 Terrapene triunguis
GTCCAACCCCCTGCTCAAAGCAGGACCAATTCCCAACTAAATCATCCCAGCCAGGGTTTTGTCAAGCCGGGCCTTAAAAACCTCCAAGGAAGGAGATTCCACCCTAGGTAAAGCATTCCAGTGCTTCACCACCCTCCTAGTGAAATAGTGTTTCCTAATATCCAACCTAGACCTCCCCCACTGCAACTTGAGACCATTGCTCCTTGTTCTGTCATCTGCCACCACTGAGAACAGCCGAGCTCCATCCTCTTTGGAACCCCCCCTCAGGTAGTTGAAAGCCGCTATCAAATCCCCCCTCATTCTTCTCTTCTGGAGACTAAACAATCCCAGTTCCCTCAGCCTCTCCTCATAAGTCATGTGCTCCAGACCCCTAATCATTTTTGTTGCCCTCCGCTGGACTCTTTCCAATAATTCCACATCCTTCTTGTAGTGTGGGGCCCAAAACTGGACACACTACTCCAGATGAGGCCTCACCAATGTCGCATAAAGGGGAACGATCACGTCCCTCGATCTGCTGGCAGTGCCCCTACTTATACAGCCCAAAATGCCATTAGCCTTCTTGGCAACAAGAGCACACTGTTGACTCATATCCAGCTTCTCATCCACTGTGACCCCTAGGTCCTTTTCTGCAGAACTGCTACCTAGCCATTCGGTCCCTAGTCTGTAGCAGTGCATAGGATTCTTCCGTCCTAAGTGCAGGACTCTGCACTTGTCCTTGTTGAACCTCATCAGGTTTCTTTTGGCTCAATCCTCCAATTTGTCTAGGTCCCTCTGTATCTGATCCCTACCCTCCAGTGTATCTACCACGCATCCCAGCTTAGTGTCATCTGCAAACTTGCTGAGAGTGCAGTCCACGCCATCCTCCAGATCATTAATAAAGATATTAAACAAAACCGGCCCCAGGACCGACCCTTGGGGCACTCCGCTTGAAACCGGCTGCCAACTAGACATGGAGCCATTGATCACTACCCGTTGAGCCCGACGATCTAGCCAGCTTTCTATCCACCTTACAGTCCATTCATCCAGCCCATACTTCTTTAACTTGGCGGCAAGAATACTGTGGGAGACCGTATCAAAAGCTTTGCTAAAGTCAAGGAATAACACATCCACTGCTTTCCCCTCATCCACAGAGCCAGTTATCTCATCATAGAAGGCAATTAGGTTAGTCAGGCACGACTTCCCCTTGGTGAATCCATGCTGACTGTTCCTGATCACTTTCCTCTCCTCCAAGTGTTTCATAATTGATTCCTTGAGGACCTGTTCCATGATTTTTCCAGGGACTGAGGTGAGGCTGACTGGCCTGTAGTTGCCCGGATCCTCCTTCTTCCCTTTTTTAAAGATGGGCACTACATTAGCCTTTTTCCAGTCATCCGGGACCTCCCCCCATGTCAACCAGTCCATTTACCTGCCTGTCTTCCACCCCGTACTGCATCTAGATAACGAGGAGGCACTGCTACACACCCTTGATGTCAGGATGGCCCTGGCCTTCTATCTGGATAGGACAAAGTCCTTCAGAAAGACCAATAGTCTGTTTCGCTAGCAGATAAAGCAAAAGGGTCTGCAGTCTCTAACCAGAAGCTTTCCAAGTGGATATCAACCTGCATTAACTCTTGCTACGAATCTTGCAGTATTCAATCACCTTCGAATATATGCGCTCATTCTACAAGTTCCATTGCCACTTTATGGCCTTCCTCAAGAGCGTGCCCATTATTGAGATCTGTAAAGCTTCTACTTGGGCATCTATATGTACATTCACCGAACACAATGCTATAACTCACAATTTTGCTTCTGATACTGTGTTTGGCTCAGTTGTACTTTCCTTAATACTGGACTTGACTCCGAAGCCTCCTCTGCCTCTGTTCGGTAGTCACCTAGTCTGTAGCACCTGTAGGAACACTGCTCAAAGAAGAAGTAATGGTTACTGATCCTGTGCAATAACTGTTTTTTTGAATTGTGTGTCCCTATGCATGCTCCACTACCTGCTCTTCTTCCCTTTGCTTTGGAGTTCTCTGTTGGGGAGCTTCGCAGTAGAGAAGGAACTGAGGGCAGTTCACCCATGCAGTGTTATACAATGGCATGAGGCACAAGACAGACTGGCATGCAAGCGCAGGCCAAACGGACACTGCTATGAGAAATCTCTGATCGAGAGCGTAGGGGGCGCTAGCACATCTAGAGTGGAGTACCTGTAGGAACACATCTTGAAAAACCAGTTACTGCATAGGGGAGTAACCATTTCTTTCTGTACTTCAATAAATGGGCACAATTTTCCAAGTCAGTTCCTAATGTTAGGCCCACGAAAGGGCTGATTATCCAGTAGTTCTGTCACTGGGGAAGTGGGGGGGGGGGGGAGCGCCGCTGCACCCCAGTTCCAGGCATGTGCTCTCATGCCCAGTCGCAGTCAAGGAGGTTTATTTAAAAAACCACAGTTTTAAGTCAATACCTCTTCCCTAGGCTTCAAGGCCACCCCTCACAGAGTCTCAGCTCTCCAGCTCCCAGCAGCTTCCTTGCCTCCTACATCTCTGCTCCCCTCTTAGAGCTGCAGCTGCAGGCTTGCTTCCTTGAGCCCCTGGCCCCCTTGCTCCAGGGACCCACCACAGGAGTTAACTTAACTCCACTCCTGTGTGGCCTCTGCTGACAAGGGCTCAGCCTGTCTCAGTCCTTTTCTTCCAGCCTACTAATGGCCCTTTATAGCCCTGCTCTCTTTAATTAGCTGGATTGGGCTCATCTGCTCCAGTCCTGGGCACTGGGCTCAGTCGAAGACTCTAAGAGACCAGCTACCCTGTGACAAGATCTTGTAGAAGTTAATCAGAGCAACTGGGTGCACAGCACTTTTGAAAATCCATGCCACTTATCTAGGCTCCTAAGTACCAAACTGTGGATTTACCTGTGGTTACCTGCCTCTGAAAATCTTGGTCAAAATCCAGAAGGCTTCCTTAAATGTTTTATTAATGAAAAAACGAACAGGCTTCATGTCCAGGAAAGTTCTGCACACTGTTCTCTAGCACATGACTTATCCATGGAAAAGAAACCCAGCTCTTGCTAAAGTTTTCACTCCTCACAAAGAGGGAAATAAATATCTTTTAAGTAAACCATACAGCAAAACCTGTACAAACACATTTCTGCAGCCGCACTCTCGTTAACCACACTAAGAGCCAATGATTAATTACAGTGGAGATTAAATTAAAACAGCAAATGATGCAGTGAGCCAGATCTGCTATGCAGTGAATTTCATTTTACACTCTAGAAGTTATGAATAATCTAGTCTGTTTTAAATCTTGTAGTCTTTAGAAATGCAGTTCAACTCATAAATATTGATGTGGTAAAGTTAAGAAATGTTCAAGACCAATGATCAGAATGATTCTGAAATGGATTCTGGTTTCTTTGGAGATTGAGAGCACATTTCTTTTCAGTGTTTTAAATTAAATGTTAGTAACCTCTAATCTCTGTGCAGTCCCTAAAGGAAATGGCAGTATCAGTTTTTTCTTCAAGCTTTAGTTCTTTACCAGAATCCACATTGTCACAAGCTTGTTTCCTTTCACAAAAATTACAAAAGCAGCTAAGTGTTTAAAAAATGTGCTTGACAAGAGTGCTATAGTAGCTATTGCTTGGTGCCTTGGAGAGCAAATGGATGTTTTTTAATGTGTGAAATTTTTGCCAGTTAACTTCATGTGACTTTGTATCCCTATTTCCCCCCTTCCCTCATTAAAAGTCAGGGCACTGAAAAATTCACATAGGCAGGTGAACACTTGAAAGGCCCTTTCAGTGCAGAGTTCGCACTTATGAATGGAAGAGATGGTTGATGCTCAAAAGGTGGTCTATGGATTTGAGCAGAGTAATGGCAGCCAAGTGTTCCTGAGGTCTGTTCCCATTTCTGCCATTGACTTGCTTTGTAGTACAACACTCTGATTTGCTATTGGCATAACACTTTGCAGGCATTACTTAGCTGTGAAGTTGGTAAATATCATTATCCCCTTTTATACAGGGGTATTTTAGGCTTAGGCAAAACTGAAGTAACTAGTTCAAGTTTGAACAGCAAGTTAGCGTCAGAACTAGGATTAGAACTGGTGTCCTGATTCCCAGGTGCTGTTGCCATAGCAGTGCCCTCAAGCCTTCTAGTGCCAGCCATCCAAAACACTTGCCAAAATCTGTGTTTCTTGCCTATTGTTTCATCCACGTCATCCTGTTTTTTGAATTGCTTTGCTGCATGCCCTTGCTTTCAAAGCCTTACACCATGCAGCCCCTGCCTGTATGTCTGACATGGTCTCCTTTAGCATCCCTCTTCCCTTAGCCCCCCTCGGCTCCACCAGTGATCCAGCATTGCTACCTCATCCTCAACTTCTTTCACTGTGTCAAGTATCAGGGGGTAGCCGTGTTAGTCTGTATCTACAAAAACAACAAGGAGTCTGGTGGCACCTTAAAGACTAACAGATTTA
>NW_020686185.1:0-1437 GCF_002925995.2 Terrapene triunguis
TGCCCCACCATCCATCCCCAGGTCCCTGGAGCAAGGAACCCCCCGCCCCCAGTCTGTGCCTGGCCCCAGGAGCAGGGCCACCACTCCTCTGCCCCACCATCCATCCCCAGGTCCCTGGAGCGAGGGACCCCTTTCCCGCCCCCCCCCTGCCCCTGGCGGGCCCGCCCCCCCCCGCCCCTCCCCCAGTCTGTGCCTGGCCTGGGAGCAGGGCCGCCCCTGCCCCAGTTCATGCCCAGGTCACGGCAGTGGGGCTCTGGTTCCCGCCGGGCAGGTGATGGCTGTGGACTGGCACTTCGAGGACACGGACGGCAGCGAGGCCGGGGCCAAGGAGACGCAGCGCAGCATCATGGACTACTTGGCCGAGAACCACTTTGAGCTGGTCATTAACCTTTCCATGCGCAACGCTGGGGGGCGCCGGCTCTCATCCTTCGTCACCAAGGGCTACCGCACCCGGCGCCTGGCCGTCGACTACTCCGTGCCCCTCATCATCGACATCAAGTGCACCAAGCTCTTCGTGGAGGTGGCGTGGGGGCCGGCCAGCTGGGGAGGGGGCGTGGGGGGATGGGCTAGCTGGGGGGGGTGTGTGGGGGTGCGGCCTGGTTGGTGCAGGGCGGTCTGGCCGTTTGGGGGCGGGGACTGGCCCGGGGGGATCAATGTGGCTGCTGGGGAGGGGCTGCCTGGCTGTTGGGGATGCGAGAAGGCTGGCCTGGTCAGGGGCTGCCTGCCCAGGTGGGGGCACGACGCTGGTGGGGGGAGGCTGCCTGGCATGGGGGCTCCTGGAGAGGCACCGATTGCCCAGATGAACGTGTCCTGGCCCCAGGGAGCTGTGGGGCTCTGGGCCGTGGAGGAAGCCCAGCCCCAGAGCTAGCTGTCCTGTCCCAGCCCCCCGCCCCCCTTGGCTGGGTCTCTGCTCTCCCCAGCTGAGCTGCCTCCCCCGCAGGCCCTGGGCCAGATCGGGACGGCCCCCCCGCTGAAGATGCACGTGGACTGCATGACCTCCCAGAAGCTCATCCGCCTGCCAGGTACCAGGGGCTCCCGGCAAGAGAAGGGGGCGGCTGGGGGATCTTCCCCTGGCAGGGAAGCAGGGGGGAGGGGCAGGAGTGTGTGCCCCCCTCCCTGGCAGGGAGCTGTGGTGGCTCTGGGCAAGGTCCTCCGGATCCTGGGTAAATCCGGGCGGGGTGGGGAGTGTCTGCGCCCCCCCCAGTCAGTGAGAGTCTCTGGCCTGAAGCATCTGCCCTGGGGTGTGCTGCCCGGCCTGACTGGCATTGCCATGGAGCCCCGTGCGCTGCTCGGCCCCCTGGGATCCCCACCGCGTCCCTGCGCCATGGAGTGGGGGCTCAAAGCTAGGCGCCGTTACCTAGGGTGGTACTAACGCACCCCGGGTACCAGGCATTCTGGTACTTGCAGGACGGCGTGACCCTTCCCTCCCCCCCCCCC
>NW_020686185.1:1537-2553 GCF_002925995.2 Terrapene triunguis
CCCCCCCCCCCCCCCCCGGCGTGTCTACCCCCCCTCCAGCGTGACCCCCAGCCTACGGTGGGTGCGAGGGGGGTGACCATACTGGCCAGCGCACAAAGCCGAGAGAAGCAGGACTGTCCGGCTTCACACTGCCCCCGTTGAGTCCCGAGGCCAGCGGCGCCGGCTGGGGGTTCTGTGGTCCCTGCTCTGACCCCTCTTCCCCCCCCCAGGGCTGATTGACGTGCACGTGCACATGCGGGAGCCGGGCGGCACCCACAAGGAGGACTTCGCCTCGGGCACAGCGGCCGCCCTGGCGGGGGGCGTCACCATGGTGTGCGCCATGCCCAACACCCGCCCTGCCGTTGTCGACGCCAGCTCCTTTGCCCTGGTGCAGAAGGTGAATGCCCCTGCCCCCCCCCCCCCCCCCTGAGGTGCCGCGCAGAGTCCCCCCGACGCCCCAGCCCACGCACCCTCCCCGCCCTGGCAGGTGCCACTCAGACACGGAGCTGGCAGCGCCAGGCGTTGTGCCAGGCCAGCCTCAGCCCCCTGGGGAATGTTGTATGTGCAGCGTGGGCCCTGCAGCTGCTGGGGGATCTGGGAGGTGCTGGGGGGCCCTGTGTGGGGGCTGCAGGCCGGGGGGACGATCCACACGCTGGCCCAGGCCCGGCTTGGCACCCCATCGTGGGCCTGTCTGAGCCTGTCTCCCTGCAGCTGGCGGAGGCAGGCGCGCGCTGTGACTTCGCCCTGTACCTGGGGGCTGCGTCGGACAACGCCGGATCCCTGGGCCCCGTGGCTGGCGCAGCCGCCGGGCTCAAGATGTACCTGAACGACACCTTCTCCGAGCTCAAGATGAACAACGTCTCGCTGTGGATGGAGGTGGGTCCTGCGGGAAGGGTTGGGGGGTCCAGCCCCATTCCTGGCGCCAGCAGCACAGCGCCCACCGGGGGCTGAGGGCCCAGCCTGCCCTCTGCATCTGCAGTGGGGACACCCTCCTCCCCCAGCCTGCATTGCAGCCGCTGTCCGTCTGTCCTGTCCCC
>NW_020686186.1:0-10815 GCF_002925995.2 Terrapene triunguis
GAAAGCTTATGCTCAAATAAATTTGTTAGTCTCTAAGGGTATGTCTACACTACGAGGGTAGTTCGATTTCACTTAAATCGAATATGTGGAATCGATATTGCAAAGTCGAACGTGTGTGTCCACACTAAGGACAGTAATTCGACTTTGTGAGTCCACACTAACGGGGCGAGCGTCGATATTGGAAGCGGTGCACTGTGGGCAGCTATCCCACAGTTCCCGCAGTCCCCGCTGCCCATTGGAATTCTGGGTCGAGCCGCCAATGCCTTCTGGGTAAAAAAATGTATTGAGGGTGCTTTTGGGTAACTGTCGTCATCCGTCCGTCACTAACGCCCTCCCTCCCTCCCTGAAAGCGCCGGCGGGAAATCGGTTCGCGCACTTTTCTGGTCAGTGACAGCGCGGACGCCACAGCACTGCGATCATGGATCACGCTGCGACCATCGCTGCAGTTGTGGCCGTTCTCAACGCCCCGCAGCTTATCATACACCTTTCCCTGAGGCAGATGCAGAGAAATCAGGAGAGGAGGCTACGGCACCGCCGTGAGGGCCTGAAGTCGGAGAGTAGCACAGAGCTGTCAGAAACCATGAGCCCCAGCGCCCAGGACATCACGGTGGCAATGGGTCATGTGGATATTGTGGAACGGCGATTCTGGGCCCGGGAAACAAGCACGGACTGGTGGGACCGCATAGTGCTGCAGGTCTGGGATGAATCCCAGTGGCTGCGAAACTTTCGCATGCGGAAGGGGACTTTCCTCGAACTTTGTGAGTTGCTGTCCCCTGCCCTGAAGCGCAGTGACACCCGGATCCGAGCAGCCCTGACTGTCCAGAAGCGAGTGGCCATAGCCCTCTGGAAGCTTGCAACGCCGGACAGCTACCGGTCAGTCGCGAACCACTTTGGTGTGGGCAAATCTACCGTGGGGGTTGTTGTGATGCAAGTAGCCAACGCAATCGTTAAGGTACTGCTCTCAAAGGTAGTGACCCTGGGAAACGCGCAGGTCATCATAGATGGCTTCGCCGCGATGGGATTCCCAAACTGCGGTGGGGCTATAGATGGGACTTACATCCCTATCCTGGGACCGGACCACCAGGCCAGCCAGTACATTAACAGAAAGGGCTACTTTTCAATGGTGCTGCAAGCACTGGTGGACCATAGGGGACGTTTTACCAACATCAACGTCGGATGGCCGGGCAAGGTTCATGACGCTCGCGTGTTCAGGAACTCTGGTCTGTTTAGACGGCTGCAGGAAGGTATTTACTTCCCGGACCACAAAATAACTCTTGGGGATGTGGAGATGCCTACAGTGATCCTCGGGGACCCAGCCTACCCGCTAATGCCCTGGCTCATGAAGCCCTATACTGGCGCCCTGGACACAGAAAAAGAACTCTTCAACTACCGGCTGAGCAAGTGCAGAATGGTGGTGGAGTGTGCTTTTGGCCGTCTCAAAGGGAGATGGAGAAGCTTACTGACTCGCTGTGATCTCAGCGAAACCAATATCCCCATTGTTATAGCAGCTTGCTGTGTGCTCCACAATCTCTGTGAGAGCAAGGGGGAGACCTTTATGGCGGGGTGGGAGGTTGAGGCAAATAGCCTGGCTGCTGATTACGCCCAGCCAGACAGCCGGGCGATTAGAAGATCCCAGCGGGACGCGCTGTGCATACGGGAGGCTTTGAAAGCAAGGTTCCAGACTGAGCAGGGTAACCGTTGACTGTTATGTTTGTGGACACAGAAGCTCAACCTGCCCCCGTTTCTTTACCCAGTTCATGTTGACTATCCTCTCCAGCCACATACCCCCTTCACCCCCTTCCCAAAAAATAAAATCAGTTCTATTTAGTTAATGAACACCGTTGTCTTTAGTACTGTTTTCGCGGGAATGTTTTAAACCGGGGACGCAGACTGTGGCGGGGGGCGGGTTTAGTGTTCTGATGCAAATGATGCTTCTAAACTCCAGGAATGACAGGCTCCGCAGTGGTGGACTGGTTGTTTCAACGGAGCCTGCCAGCACTCCTGGGCGGAACTGCGTGTATGTGTCGGCTATGTGACTTTCTGGCAGGGGGAGGAGGGTTACAGATCCCCTGCTGTGTGGATCTGTGAGCCAGGATAAGGACCGCTGCATAAGATCTGTAACTGCCCTCCCCCGCCACAAAGTCACAGAGCAACCCCCCCCCCCCCCACAGAACATGAAAACCACCTCCCAGACTGACCAGGGTAACTAGTGACTGCACTGTGTATGTGTCCTGATGCTGGACCTGACCCCGCCTCTGTACCCTGCTAAAGGTGACTGTCCTGTCCAATTACCAAGCCCCTTCCCCCCCTTCAGACAGACTCTCCTCCAAAAGAAAATCATGGAAACAGTAATTAACAGAAACGAATATTTTATTATGAACCACACATGAAACGTGGTGGGTGAAACTTGCACGGGGGCTTCTGTGAGGTGGGTAGGAAAGGACTTTTCAAATTTGGGGGAATGAGAGCCTTCTAGTGCTACAGCAGTCTGCAGGGGTTGACTGAAAGTTTTAACGGCCCTTGCCGCCCCTCCTTCTTTGGACTTTGGGTGAGGGGTGTGTGGGACTTGGTGGCGGGGGAGGGCAGTTAGAGATAGACTGCAGCGGGGCTCTGTCCTCCTGCCTCCGGTCTTGCAGAACATCCACAAGGCGCCGGAGCGGGTCCGTTTGTTCCCTCATTAGTCCAAGCAGTTTTTCAGTAGCCTGCTGGTCCTCCTGACGCCACCTCTCCTCCCGTTCCATGACTGCTCGGTGCATTTGTGACAAGTTCTCCCTCCACTGTGTCTGCTGGGCTGCCTGGGCTCGGGAGCAGTCCATTAGTTCTGAGAACATGTCCTCCCGCGTCGTCTTCTTCCTCCGCCTAATCTGCGCTAGCCTCTGGGAGTGTGCTGACAGGCTGGGTTGGGAGACAGTCGCAGATGTGTCTGTGGGAATGGGAAAAAGGGAGTGAATTCCTGAGACAGATAAATGAAGTTGTGTACAAAGAACCTAGTCTTTCTCTGTGAACAAGACCATGCACTGCACCTCTCACATGCGCACTCAGGACAAGGTCGAATTTTCGGCCCTCGCCTTCAGTGCGTGGGGTCTTGCAGTGGTCTTGCAGTTATCTGAGAAGCGGGGCAGGACACCTGAACTTCTGTAGCGGGCAATCATGGTAAGCCGTAGACTTGTGGCTGCTTAAAACTGTAATAGTAGCACTGGCCTCCTTTCACATTGAAAGCAATGCCAGTCTCTGCTGCCAGCAATCAGGACAGCATGAACTCTGCCCCTGTCCCACCCCCTCGCGGCTGTCCCAGGGAAAGATCCCTGTATGCTGCCCCTCTCCCTCCACCGCGTGGCTGTAAAGCAGTCCCAATACTAACATTCCCCTCCCTAATTCAAAGCAGGGCATCATGAGCGACATCACCCTCATGAGGATCTCGGACAGCGAGAAGGAACGCATGCTTAGGGAAAGCATGCAAAAACCAGGGCCGTATGCTGCCATGCTCTGCCGTGCGATGATCCCAGAGTACTTGATTGTGTCGTGGCGGGGAAACGTGTCCTACCACGGAGGGCCCAATAAGATCGCCCTACCCAGGAACCTGATGAACAGGCTGGAAATGTAACTCCATGAGACCTACGAGGAGTTCTCCTATGAGGATTTCGCCTCTATCCCCGGCCATATTGACCGGATTTTCGCGTAGGTGCACTGGGACTACAGAGTGGAGCGTCTTGGGCAGCAGAATCATGAATTACCGGACATTGTAAAAAATTTTTTAAATACTTGGGACTAAATTGTGAAGAGCCTAAGGCAGACAAATCATGAGAAACCCTTTGTTACTATTGTAAATATTCCAGTTTTGTTGCAGATAATTGTTTACATGTTTAAAGCACTTTAGGAAAAACCCATTGTTAATATTATAAATATTCCCGTTCTGTTAAAAATAAATGTTTACATGTTTAGAGCACTTACTGCTTGATCCTTCCCCTGATTCTGTGTCCGGGCTAACGGCTGGGGACGGTTGGTAGGGGATCTCGGTAAGGGTGATGAAGAGCTCCTGGCTGTCGGGGAAATCAGCGGTGCCAGTGCTGTCGACTGCCTCGTCCTCCTCATCTCCTTCTTCATCTTCCCCATCCGCTAACATGTCCGACGAGGAACCGGCCGCGGACAATATCCCATCCTCAGAGTCCCCGGTCAGTGGTGGGGTAGTGGTGGCGGCCGCTCCCAGGATGGAATGCAGTGCCTCGTAGAAACGGGATGTGTGGGGCTGGGATCCGGATCGTCCGTTTGCCTCTTTGGTTTTTTGGTAGCCTTGTCTCAGCTCCTTGATTTTCACGCGGCACTGCGTTGCATCCCGGCTGTAGCCTCTCTCTGCCATGGCTTTAGAGATCTTCTCGTAGAGCTTAGCATTCCTTCTTTTGGAGCGCAGCTCTGAAAGCACGGACTCATCGCCCCACACAGCGATGAGATCCAAGACTTCCCGATCAGTCCATGCTGGGGCCCCCTTTCTATTCTGGGATTGCATGGTCACCTCTGCTGGAGAGCTCTGCATCGTTGCCAGTGCTGCTGAGCTCGCCACGATGTCCAAACAGGAAATGAGATTCAAACTGCCCAGACAGGAAAAGGAATTCAAATTTTCCCGGGGCTTTTCCTGTGTGGCTGGTCAGAGCATCCGAGCTCGGACTGCTGTCCAGAGCGTCAACAGAGTGGTGCACTGTGGGATAGCTCCTGGAGCTATTAGCGTCGATTTCCATCCACACCTAGCCTAATTCGATATGGCCATTTTGAATTTAGCGCTACTCCTCTCGTTGGGGAGGAGTACAGAAGTCGAATTTAAGAGAGCTCTATGTCGAACTAAATAGCTTCGTGGTGTGGACGGGTGCAGGGTTAATTCGATGTAACGGCGCTAAATTCGACATAAAAGCCTAGTGTAGACCAGGCCTAAGATGCCACAAGTACTCCTGTTCTTTTTGCGGATACAGACTAACGCGGCTGCCATTCTGAAACCTTTGGAATTATAGTTCTTCAAACTTTCAGGGCCTGGCAACCTCATGGAAATGACAATGAGCTATAAGGGGAATATTCTCACCTCAGTGAGTACAGGGTTTGCATTGTCCCTAATTAGCTGTTAATGGTTCTATGACTTGTACATGCATACATATTTAGGGATGCACAAAACAGGATAACCAGGAATAACTGGATTAAATTCAAGCTAGCCCTCCACCCCCCCTTTTTAAAACACATATAAATAATGTTTGTTTCTATTATTTGGTCTGCATTATTTTCACGCTGCTTTGGCAATAGTCATATGCAGGGCTTGGAAGTGAATTGAGCAAAAGGATCACTTAAGAAGAAGAGTAAAAATGCTGACCTCTTCCTAAAAGGAAAGCGATGCCGGTGTGGGAGTAGAGAGTTTGGATTGGGAAAGTTCTCTCATAATCCAAGTTCAGACAGAGTAGACCTTTGAAATCTTGTGGCACTGCATGGGAGGACAATGAAAAGACTCAGCTCAAAATAAGATCAATTTAACAGCATCAATAGTGGCTACAAAAATACATTTCTTACTGTATCGATACAATTAGGAATGCTGGAGGAAAAGGTCCCCAGAGTTCAAGAGTTAGTATGGGAATTGCTTGATAAAGTCAGTGCCCTGCATGGAGGCCAAATCTGGCTATCTCAGAGACACTGATGAAAGAAAAGGGAAAACTGAGATGTACGTAAATATCAGAAATGCAAGAAATTTGAGTTCCTGGTCTCCCAAAGTGGGCTAGGAAGGAATGCAGGTAAGAAGAAGACCAAATCTTTATTATCTTCAGTCCTGAGTCTGAGCCAATGGGGATTAGTGGTTTGCTCCTACCCTCATTGATCTCAGTGGTACAGATCCCCAAAAGTAATTTCCATTCCAACTAAGCTCTCATCCCTGTAATATATAAACTCACAAAAGATATCCACAGAGAAGGCTGGAATAGGCACTGCTCGTGGGAGAGATTTACTTCACCTGTGTGTTCATGTCACACTATAGTACAAACATAAGAAATAAATATTCAAAGGCAGAAAGAGAAATCTTTCCTTAATATAGATCACTTTCCACAAACAAGGAGGTATTCACATCACAAAAAGGGTGTCCACCTTGGATGAGGCAGTTCGATACTACTCCACATAGTCCTCGCTAGTCTTATCTATCTTATTCACAAGTGCCATCAGCTCCTTATTCCCTAAACAGTAATATGCAGAATAATTTCCTTGGCAGTAGTGTGTGATACGTTTGCAAGTTGCATCGTGATGTCAGTTATTACTGTGATTGCAGAGAATAGAGTTGTTGCCTGAAATTTTTAAGCCAGCGATTGTTATTTCTCACAGAACAAAAGGCAATCTCAAGAGTTCACTCTCCCACACACTCATGAATTAACTAAATTAGTCAATAATACCTAGCAAGTCATTTGTATCGAGATGCTGAGTGTAGAAAAAGGAGAGGAGTCCTGTTCACCGCGGAGATGAAGGGAAAGAGCATCTTTGTCCACAGATGCACCAAGTGATGAGGGCTTTAAACTAAGTTCAAAGGGGGGCAAGTGACAAAAGCCAACAGATGAGCATGAAAAAAAGACAACCTTAACAGAGAGCTAGATGTTGTGGGAGGGGGATGTGGAAAATTACACTAGGGTCACAGGTTTCAGAGTAGCAGCCGTGTTAGTCTGTATCCGCAAAAAGAACAGGAGTACTTGTGGCATCTTAGAGACTAACAAATTTAGCTCATATAAATTTGTTAGTCTCTAAGGCCTGGTCTACACTATGACTTTAATTCGGATTTAGCTGCGTTAATCCGAATTAACCCTTCACCCGTCCACACTACAGAGCCAGTTAATTCGAATTAAAGGGCGCTTTAAATCGATTTCTGTACTCCACCTCGATGAACGGAGTAGCGTCAAACTCGATTTTGTTAATTCGAATTAGGGTTAGTGTGGCCGCACACCACCGAATTAATGTCATTAAAATAAATGGGGTAGTGTGGCCGCACACCACCGAATTAATGTGGTTAAAAACCGAATTAATGTGCTTAGTGTGGCCGTGCACAATCGAATTTATACAACCTGTTTCCCAAATTCGAATTATCTAAATTCGGATTAATCCTGTAGTGTAGACATACCCTAAGGTGCCACAGGTACTCCTGTTCTTTTTACTAGGGTCACAGGGGCAACAAGAGGGAAATCTGTCAGGGAATCTGCTCAGCATTTTAGATGTCTATACACAAATGCAAGGAGTATGGGGAATAAACAGGAAGAATTGGCAGTATCAGTACATGAGCTAAATTATGACTTGATTGGCATCACAGAGTGGGATAAATCTCATGACTGGAATATTGGCACAGAGGGATATAGTGTTCTGGAAGGATAGGCAGGAAAAAAAGGGAGGAGGTGTTGCATTAAACATCAAGAATATATACAATTGTTCGGCAGTCCAGAAGCAGGTGAGAGGCAGACCCAGTTGAAAGTATCTGGGTAAAGGGGGAAAAAGAGGGGTGACGTCATTGCAGCGGGCTACTGCAGACTGCCAAATCAGGAAGAAGAAGTGGATGAAGCATTTCTAGAACAAACAACAGAGTCCTTGTGAAAAGACAGAAAATGTTCTCTGGAGTTGGAAACAACTGCCTTAAACTAGCAGTCTGCGGATTTATTTGCAGTATGTACCCATGCGAAGTATAACATAAGTTGAGATGGCTGAGTGCCCTGACTGGGAAAAGGTTTATAACCCTTCATTTTCTGTATAGCTTAAATGAGAATGGGATCCAATTCAGCATTCACTGAAATCAATGGAAAAACTTGGATTGACTGCAGTGGGTGTTGGATCAGGTCTTTAATGGGCAAAATGTATTAGCAACTCACGCCTGGCTATTCCAAAAATATCAGGTTTAAATTACTGATGACATTTGTTTGCTGATGTTCAGCAATTTACTTCCTCACACAAAAGACCTCTTCATTGACAGAGGAGTGGAATGTTTGTTCTTGGGTGTTACCCAAGTCATGTACCTGGAACCATCTACATTTTTTACTTGCACCCGTCAGACACAGGAAAAGAAATGAAAGTCTTTGCGCTTAAAAAGAAAGAGAAACTTCCACAAACCTAATTTATGACCAGAAAGGGATGATATATTTCCTTTACCTTTCTGATGTCCTCCCTTCCCTAGATTTCACTCACATCCTCCACTACAAACAGACCAGATCTCCCTACTCCCTGTGCCTTATGCACAGTTCCTTGAAACTAAACACACACTTACGTTTGGGGCAGGGGTGTTAGAAGGCTGGAATCCCTGTCGTCAGAGCCGGCATTAGGCATAAGCAGACTGAACAATTGCTTAGGCCCCGAGCAGCTCAAGGGGCCGCCCCGATTAATTATTAGTATGTGTTGTATGTGGGAGCCCCCCCCCCCAAATATTCCTGCTAGCACTGCCTCTGCCTATCGTGGGAGTGGTAAGATTGTGTTGTGTTCTCTGGGTTGGTTGTGCTAGTGTTGAGATACGTCTCTGGATTGGGGAATAGAGTGTGTGAGCTGATGATAGCCTTACCTTTCCTTAACTGGCACACAACACAGTGTTTTTGTGTATTAATTTCTCAGCTTTTTTAGGTAGGATCTTTGACATAGCAATGACTCCTTTGACAAGGATCATGTTCTATGTGAAAGGAACCATTGCGGTGTTGAAGGTCCTGCTCCTTATTCAACTGTTCAGCTGTCTCACAAGTACAGCTGGTTGAAAAATTTCTATTGGAAGTTTTCCATCAGAAAAGGCTGATTTGATTAAATTGAAATGTTTTGCAGGAACATATCAATTTTGTCAAAGAAATTTTGACTAGAAATTATCAAAATGTTTCATCTCTCTGTAAGGTGGAAATGTTTTGTTTTGACTTTATTACTTCAACTTTTACTTTGTATTATTATAATTTGTAATATAATATAAAATCTGAAATGTTTCAACTATTATAACATAGCAGTCAAACCAATAAAGACAAATATTTCAGATTATTTCATTTTGCAAAACAATCAGAGGGTTTGATTTTTCATCCCAATTTGGATAAAATGAAATTTTGAAATCTCAGCCTATTCCCTGGAATGGAAATTTACACTTTTCACCCAGCTCTATTCCAGGGCTCCACTCTTGGATCAGCTGATTGAAATTTTTTGCAGAGCCACTAGTTGCTTCATAGAAGATCCTCATGGTCATAAATCTCCTTTTCCGTCAGCTAGTGGTGACACGTAGTGGGGGTGCTACCCGATATCAAAGCCATATTGGGCTAGGTGATGTACATACACACACTAGCATACAGTCCCCACTTCAAAGGGTTTACAATCTAAACAGACAAGACAAAGAAAGTACAGTGCCCATTTTACAGATGGGGAACGGAGACGCAGAGAAATTAAGTGATTTGCCCAAGGTCACACAGGAAGCCTGTGACAGAGCTGGAAATTGACCCAGATCCACTGAGTCCCAGTCCAGGGACTGAACCACAAGACTGTCCTTCCTCTCAGCATATGTGGTCGCAAGGGGCGCTCCACTGCAGCCATATCACCAGTTCTCTAGTGCAGTGCCTGAGGTGCTACTGGGATTGCAGGAGTTATACCATGATCTGTAACTTTTCCCCTTCCCCCCGGTGGTGGTGGTGGATAACTTCCAGCTTTTGCTACGGGGAAGCTGACATAATTTCCATCCCCATCACGATGTCTCCTGGCTCCTCTGCTTAACTAGGAAATCATATTTTTCAAAATGTAAGCCTGCCCTCCATTTTATTGTACTCCCATGGCAGACATCTGGCCACTGCTCTGTAACGTTGGGGAAAAGGGCAGGGCCGGCTCTGGCTTTTTTGCTGCCTGGGGGGGGGCCGGGCGGCCGGGGGGAGGGCGCCGGGGGGGGAGGGCGGCCAGAGCCCCGGGGCGAGGGCGGCGAGCGCGGCTGTGGCCCCGCTCTCCCCGGCGGCCGGAGCGCCGCGCCGCCCCCCTCCAGGTGCCGCCCCAAGCACCAGCTTGGGTGCCTGGTGCCCGGAGCCGGCCCTGGAAAAGGGAACGATGGATTAATGCTGCCATGCAGAGAAGAGTTTTGTTTGTCTTAGGGTTTTTCTAGAGCACCAACCACTGTAATTATTATTATTACTATGTGACGTTGTGCAGTCTACATGGTTTTATAAAAATATAATAATAAGTCAATATAATGTAACTGGGATAGATTTAGAGAAAATACGGTAATAAGTGATATAATGTAACTGGGATATGCTTCATGCAAAAGGTCTCTTGTAAGGTATCATTACAAAGCTTATAATCTACTGAGTATGATAATCTGATTTGTATCAATGTACCACTCTTGTATCTAAAACTAGAAATATAAAACATAACTCTGAGGGCCTATTGTAATTATGTAGAGTGTGGGCCATTAAGGATGGTTTGGAATCTTGATGACTCCCATTGTCTGCAGATGGCTGTATTTACCTTTGAGTCTTCCTGTATATGTGTGTGCTGGCAAGTGAGTAATGAAGTCTTGCAGTGACATGTGATCATGTCACCTGAACTGGAATCCATCTTTAACCTGGTGCTTTTCCAGTGAGGGGGGGTGGAAACCCAGAGGGACAAAGGATTCCCGCCTTATGCAAAAGATATATAAAGGGGTGGAAGAGAACAGAGAGAGAGAGGAGCCATCATGGAGAAGCCCCTAGATAACACCTAAGCTGGAACAAAAGCTGTACCAGGGGAAAGAATTGTGCCCAGGCCTGGAAGGTGTCCAGTCTGAGAAAAACTTACTGAAGCATCTCTGAGGGTGAGATTATCTGTATTTAGTTTGATTAGGCATAGATTTGC
>NW_020686187.1:0-20643 GCF_002925995.2 Terrapene triunguis
GCGCTACTGCCCTTTGCCGGCGCTCCCCTGCCTGAGGGGCGCGTTACTGACCTTTGCCGGCACTCCCCTGCCTGAGGGGCGCGCTACTCAGCTTTGCCGGCGCTCCCCTGCCTGAGGGGCGCGCTACTCAGCTTTGCCGGCGCTCCCCTGCCTGAAGGGCGCTACAGACTCTGGCCGGCGGCCTTCCCGCTGCTAATTCCCCGCTGGCGGAGGCGTGACCCAGGCCGGCCACTGACCTCGTAGCTCCCCACCGCCCCCAACGGGTAGGTGGACCGAACCGATCACAGGGAGAATTGTATGTCGCCTGCTCTGTTTTACCCAAATTCTGCCATATATTTCATGTTATAGCAATCTTGGATGATGACCCAGCACATGTTCATTTGAAGAACACTTTCACTGCAAATTTGACAAAATGTAAAGAAGGTACCAATGTGAAATTTCTAAAGATAGCTACAGCACTCAACCCAAGATTTAAGAATCTGAAGTGTCTTCCAAAATCTGAGAGGGTGGAGCATGCTTTTGAGAGTCTTAAAAAAGCAACACTCTGATTCAGAAACTACAGAACCCAAACCACCAAAAAAAGAAAATCAACCTTCCACTGGTGGCATCTGACTTAGATGATAAAAATGAACATGTGTCGGTCCGCACTGCTTCGGATCGTTATTGAGCAGAACCCGTCATCAGCATGGACACGTCCTCTGGAATGGTGGTTGAAGCATCAAGGGACACATGAATCTTAAGTGCGTCTGGCATGTAAATATCTTGCGATGCTGGTGTAATGGTTTGCCCCCCTTTGAGATGCCACCTGATGTACCGGGATACGACTGAGCCCGCCTGTTCTGCCAGGCAGGGCACCCTTTTTACCTGTCTTGCTGAGCCAGGCTATTAAGCCTCCTCCAACACACACACAGGCAGGGCCACACCCAACTGCAGAATGACACAGACACTGAGATCAGCTCTGGGAAGACTCAGTTTAAGGGACTTGCCCCAGCAGGCAGGTGTCCACCTCCCTTGGAGTGCAGAACAAAGGTATATTATGAAATCTGCCTCTTCCCTAATGTGGAGGAAGATATGCACAGCCTCTTACCCCTCTCCCCAAATTATGAATTGCACCAACAGGGTTATATTATAAACAAGAAATACGTTTATTAACTACAAAAGGTGAATTTTAAGAGGTTAAAGAGATAAAGAGATTAGGGGGCTGGAGCACTTGTGAGGAGAGGCTGAGGGAACGGGGATTGTTTAGTCTGTAGAAGAGAAGAATGAGGCGGGATTTGATAGCTGCTTTCAACTACCTGAAAGGGGGTTCCAAAGAGGATGGATCTAGACTGTTCTCAGTGGTACCAGATGACAGAACAAGAAGCAATGGTCTCAAGTTGCATTGGGGGAGGTTTAGCTTGGATATTAGGAAAAACTTTTTCACTAGAAGGGTGGTGAAGCACTGGAATGGGTTACCTAGGGAGGTGGTGGAATCTCCATCCTTAGAGGTTTTTAAGGTCAAGCTTGATAAAACCCTGGCTGGGATGATTTAGTTGGGGATTGGTCCTGCTTTGAGCAGGGGGTTGGACTAGATGACCTCCTGAGGTCCCTTCTATGATTCTATGATAACAGACAGAATAAAGCATATTACTAAGTAAATAAAACAAAACACACAAACTAAGCTTGTTTCACTAAATGAATTGGTTACAAATAGTAATTTCTCACCCTAGATATTGTTGCAGAAAGATTACAGAAAGTCTTGAAAGGCAGCTGCACTGGTCTGCAGTTTGAGACCTCAGGTATTATTACTCACAAGCTAGATGCCCTTCCAGCTTGGGCTCAACCCTTCTCCCCCCAGTTCAGTTCTTGCTTCCAGGTGTTTTTCAGTGTCCCTTTGGGTGGGGAGGCAGAAGAAAACCACAATGAGGTCACTCCCGTGCCTTATATAGCTCTTGTGTAAGGCAGAAACCCATTGTCTTCCAGTGGAAAAACACTGGCATTCCAAAAAGGGAAGAGGGGTGTCCAATACCAGATGACTCGGAACCATGTCTCTGCAGGGCTGTGGCAGCCATTACTTGTAGGCTGTCACGAGTGTCCTCAGGAAGACTAAACTCTTTTGTAGCCCATTCTTTTTGCTAATGGACTATTAGCACTGTCTGGCTTTCTCATTGTTGTATCTAAAGGGCTAGTTGGGGATGACACCCAAAGTAACACTTTTGAAATACAGATACATAGTCAATATTCCTAACTTCAGATACAGAAATGATGCATGCATACAAATTGGATACTCACATTCAGTAAATCATAACTTTTCCAATGATACCTTACAAGACCCATCTTGCGTAAGGTACATCTCAGTTATGTCATATCCATATCATAAGCATATTTCCATAAATAATATGGAGTGTAACGTCACAGCTGGCTACAACAGTGCCATGCAAACGCCTGTTCTCACTTTCAGCTGACATTGTAAATAAGAAGCGGGCAGCATTATCTTCTGCAAATGTAAACAAACTTGTTTGTCTGAGTGATTGGCCGAACAAGAAGTAGGACTGAGTAGACTTGTAGGCTCTAAAGATTTACATTGTTTTGTTTTTGAGTGCAGGTCTTTTTTGTACATAATTCTACATTTGTAAGTTCAACTTTAATGATAACGAGATTGCACTACAGTACTTATATTAGGTGAATTGAAAAGTACTATTTCTTTTGTTTTTTTACAATGCAAATATTTAGAACATAACATAAGAACGGCCATACTGGGTCAGACCAAAGGTCCATCTTGCCCAGTATCCTGTCTTCCAACAGTGGCCAATGCCAGGTGCCCCAGAGGGAATGAAAAGAACAGGTAATCATCAAGTGATCCATTCCTTTTTGCCCATTCCCAGCTTCTGGCAAACAGAGGCGAGGGACACCATTCTCAGGGGTGGCTCCAGGCACCAGTGCACCAAGCGCGTGCCTGGGGTGGCAAGCCGCAGGGGGCAGCGTGCCGGTTGCCGTGAGGGTGGCAGTCAGGCTGCCTTCGGCGGCATGCCTGTGGGAGGTCGGCAGGTCCTGCGGCTTTGGTGGCAATTCAGTGGCGGGTATGCCGAATCTGCTTTACCAGCGGACCTCCCGCAGGCGTGCCACCGAAGGCTGCCTGACTGCTGTGCTTGGGGCGGAAAAATACATAGAGCCGCCCCTGCCCATCCTGGCTAATAGTCATTGATGGACCTATCCTCCATGAATTTATCTAGTTCTTTTTTGAACCCTGTTATAGTCTTGTCCTTCACAACATCCTCTGGCAAGGAGTTCCACAGGTGAACTGTGTGTTGTATGAAAAAATACTTCCTTTTGTTTGTTTTAAACCTGCTGCCTATTAATTTCATTTGGTGACCCCTAGTTCTTGTGTTATGAGAGAGTAAATAACACTTCTTTATATACTTTCTCCACAACAGTCATGATTTTATAGACCTCAATCATATCCCCCCTTAGTCGTCTCTCTTCCAAGCTGAAAAGTGCCAGTCTTATTAATCTCTCCTCATATGGAAGCCGTTCCATACCTCTAATAATTTTTGTTGCCGTTTTCTGAACTTTTTCCAATTCCAATATATCTTTTTTGAGATAGGGCGACCACATCTGCATGCAGTATTCAAGATGTGGGCGTACCATGGATTTATAAAGAGACAATATGATATTTTCTATCTTATTATCCATCCCTTTCTTAATGATTCCCAACATCCTGTTCGCTTTTTTGACTGCTGCTGCACATTGAGTGGATGTTTTCAGAGAACTATCCACAATGACTCCAAGATCTCTTTCTTGAGTGATAACAGATAATTTAGACCCATCATTTTATATGTATAGTTGGGATTGTTTTCCAATGTGCCTTATTTTGCCTTTATCAACATTGAATGTCATCTGCCATTTTGTTGCCCAGTCACCCAGTTTTGAAAGATCTTTTTGTAACTCTTTGCAGTCTGCCTGGAACTTAACTATCTTGAGTAGTTTTGTATCATCTGCAAATTTTGCCACCTCACTGTTTACCCCTTTGTCCAGATCACTTATGAATATGTTGAATAGGACTGGGCCAGTACAGACTGCTGCGGGACACCACTATTTACGTCTCTCCATTCTGAAAACGGACCATTGTTTCCTATCCATTAGTTACCAATCCATAAGAGGACCTTCCTTCTTATCCCATGACAGCTTATTTGCTTAAGAGCCTTTGGTTAGGGACCTTGTCAAAGGCTTTCTGAAAATCTAGATACACTATATTCACTGGATCTCCCTTGTCCACATGCTTGTTTACCCCTCTCAAAGAATTCTAGTAGATTGGTGAGGCATGATTTCCCTTTACAAAAACCATGTTGACTCTTCTCCAACTAATTATGTTCATCTATGTGTCTGACAATTCTGTTCTATGCTATAGTTTCAGCCAGTTTGCCCGGTACTGAAGTCTGGCTTACCAGCCTGTAATTGCCGGGGTCACCTCTGGAGCCCTTTTTAAAAATTGGCGTCACATTAGCTATCCTCTTGTCATTTGGTACAGAAGCTGATTTAAATGATGGGTTACAGATGATAGTTAGTAGTCCTGCAATTTCACATTTGAGTTCCTTCAGAACTCTTGGGTGAATACCATCTGGTCCTGGTGACTTATTACTGTTTAGTTTATCAATTTGTTCCAAACCTTCCTCTAATGAAACCTCAATTTGGGACAATTTCGCAGATTTGTCACCTAAAAAGAATGGCTCAGGTTTGGGAATCTCCCTCACATCCTCAACCATGAAGACCAATGTAAAGAATTCATTTAGTTTCTCCGCAATGGCCCTTTCGTCCTTGAGTGCTCCTTTAGCATCTCGATCGTCCAGTAGCCCCACTGGTTGTTTAGCAGGCTTCCTGCTTCTGATGTACTTAAAAAAAAATTGCTATTACTTTTTGAGTCTTTGGCTAGCTCTTCTTCAAAATCTTTTTTGGTCTTTCTAATTCTATTTCTACACTTCATTTGCCAGAGTTTATGCTCCTTTCTATTTTCCTCACTAGGATTTAACTTCCACTTTTTAAAAGATGCTTTTTTGCTTCTCGGTGCTTCTTTTACTTTGTTGTTTAGCCTTGGTGGCTCTTTTTTGGTTCTCTTACTATGTTTTTTAATTTGGGGTATACATTTAAGTTGAGCCTTTATTATGGTATCTTTAAAAGGTTTCCATGCATCTTACAGGGATTTTACTTTTGGTGCTGTACCTTATTTCTGTTTAGCTAACCTCCTCATTTTTGTGTAGCTCCCTTTTCTGAAATTAAATGCTACAGTGTTGGGCTGCTGTGGTGTTTTCCCTGCCACAGGGATGTTAAATTTAATTATATTATGGTCATGATTACCAAGTGGTCCAGCTATATTCACCTCTTGGACCAGATCCTGTTCTCCACCTAGGACTAAATAAAGAATTGCCTCGCATCTTGTGGGTTCCAGGACTAACTGCTCCAAGAATCAGCAGCTGTTTCTTGCACCTCCACCACCCTCTTCTCTGATCTACACTTTTGTTCAGGAATGTGCATGGTTACATCCCCTTAAGATGGAGATATGGATGCTGCAGTAGCTGCCAGGTCACCTGCACTCTGACTAACTGGAAGATCAGGCATCTCCTCACCACTCACATCCTTACTGGGGCCGGAAGGCTCACCGTGAACATTTGTGTCTATGTATCTCAGGAGAGCTTCTTCCTGCTTAGATAGAAAAGCTTCCTTTGCTTGCTTTCTTTTTCTGAATGCTGCCCCAGAAGGGCATTTTCTTCCTTCACTCATGACTGCTGTTCTGTGCCAGCTATAGTGCCTCTCAACACTCAGTTGAAGGGGACAAATAAGCAGGCTGGTAGCTGGGCCTGAGTGAGGGAAGATATCAGCATCTTAAGGGCCTGACTGGCTCCTACTACTTCAGTTGACTGCCTGTTCTCCTCAAGTGGGTTCAGAGAAGCAGCAGGAAACAGGAAGCTCCCTGAGAAGCTGGTGTTAATCAGACCAGGCTCCTGGGGGTGCTAGAGAGGTACATAAGAGGCGGCTGCTCCTCCTCCTCTCTCTCCTTGCAGCTCCTGCTGCTTTCTGTTATTCCCTCTCACCTTTTCTCCTGCCTGCCTGTTATGCCTCTTGTGCCCTCCTTCCTCCAGCACAGCACTCCACCATCTCTGTGCATCTAGAGCAAAGAGAATACATATGCACCAGCAGCAGACACAATTTTCTACTCTCTGGGTTCTAGTGGCGCCCCCCTTCCCCTACAGTCTGGCACCTGAGGCGGCCGCCTCATGGTAAGGCCAGCCCTGGTTGTAGCTTGTGCTGTAAATTATAAAAAACAATTAAATAAAAATACTGACCTAGCTCTTTCTCATAAACCTTAGTTAAATCTTAATCAGAAGAGAGACTCAGAGGTTGCTTGTAGGTGCACAGTATTAACAGGTTTCAGAGTAGCAGCCGTGTTAGTCTGTATCCGCAAAAAACAGGAGTACTTGTGGCACTTTAGAGACTAACAAATTTATAAG
Source organism: Terrapene triunguis (assembly GCF_002925995.2). Lineage (NCBI taxonomy): Eukaryota > Metazoa > Chordata > Testudines > Emydidae > Terrapene > Terrapene triunguis. The sequence goes on from NW_020686187.1 coordinate 6,483, forward strand.
CTTATGCTCAAATAAATTTGTTAGTCTCTAAGGTGCCACAAGTACTCCTGTTCTTTTTAGTATTAACAGGGTACAGCAGACAGAAAGAGAAGCAGAGTGAGCTAGTGGCCTTAGCATAGAATTGGCAGCTTACAACTCCTGAGTTCTAGTAGCGGTTTGCCACCAAGTAACTGTGTGGCCTTGGGTGACCTCTGTCTCTATTTCCCCAGGTGTAAAATTATAACAATCATGGGTTAAAGTAAACAGGAGCACAGCTCCCCCTCTTCTGCTAACCATGCACCCTCCCTCTGTTTCGGTATTCTTTCCTTTCTTTCCTCGCTGAGGCACCTATCAGGCTGAGCTATTTGCAGCAGAAGCAGAAGGAAGAGCAAATGCCTCGCTGGGAATTTCCTGGGTTCGCGTCTTCCTGCCAGTAGGCGGAAGAGCAGGAACACTTAACTGAAGAAGAGCAGTTGCCCCTGCTGTAAATCCTTTATCTGGCTTTTCTCTGGAAGATTCTGTTCCTCTGCCAGCTCCCAACAGGGAGGGTAGGAGACCCTCTGCACTCAAAACCCCCAGAGGGGAGGAGTACAAGAAGAGACCCTCGTGGCTTCTGGCTTCTCTCTCATTCCCATTCTTATCCTGATAATACCTGACACCACATGACTATACATCATTGCCTCACTATTACTTAAATTGTAAGCTCTTTGGCACAGGGTATTGGTGGGATTCGTTAATGACTATTTAGAACTTTGAAGAAATATAAATGCTGAGCATCACTTGATTTAGAAGTTAAAAAGACACATATTCAAAGGGTGTTTAAGCATTTATCAATACAATACAGATAGGCAAGGACTGAAGAAACTTAATCTCCCCACCCCATTCCTGCTCTGAAATACTTTGATTTGTTGATTTGCAGTGCATGCCTTAGGGTATGTCTAACTGCAATGTAAGCCCAGGGTTAGTGGGACTTGAGTCAGCTCACCTGTGTTAGGGAACCCTGGGCTTGAGTATCTAGACTGTATTTTAACCCGATGTTAAGACATTTCTAACCCTTGCTCTGGTGTCCACACTACAGTGTCCAGACCGATGTCAAAGTAACCATATCCCAGAGTCCTTAGCGCCCTCTCCCCCCCAAAAAAATATGGCTACTCCAGCCCTTGGACTGTGGTGCACTGTGGGAAAACTTTACTGCCCACCCTGCACATTACCAGGAAGCAGCTCACTTTGCAAAAATCTTGATCAGTTTGCTCTCCATTGCAAACCCAGGAGGTTCTCTGAAAGTGTGCTTGCAGATCAGTGATCAGAAGAGAATGGGTTAATGCTGACCTGAGCGGCTGCAGTTTGCAAAGGCGTCATAGCTTCATATTTCAATAGATTGGATTGCAGACTGCTGGGATAGAGAGACTAAGGAAGTTGTCTCATGGCATTGTGGGAACTTCCAGCCTACTCCCAGGACACGAATCAAGGGGGGTTGTGTCTACACTGTAAAGCAATAGGACTTGGACCCTGGGTCCCAGCATAACTCGAGCTTGCGCTCTCCAGCACAGGCTTATGTTGCAGTGTAGACATACCCTTAGAGTTAACTTTGCCAGGTTTGAGAAGGAGTAGGCAAGGTTTGCGTCATCTCTTATAGTAAGAGCTGCTGCTTTGTAGAAGGGATGATGCTGACTGAGATGTGTTTTTTGATATTGCAATTCTAAAAAACTGGCAGGGTGCTTAGCTAAGTTTCCTCTAAGCTGCGCAGCCGAGCAGCAGCCTATCAAGGGCCGCACAGGTGCTCAGGGCTGTGGCAGGGAGAGGTGCCTCTCCCATGGCCCCTGCCCCAGACCTGCTGCGGCCGGGGAGTGGCGCCTCTACCCCCAGCCCAGGAGCTGCTGTGGTGGGAAGAGGCGCTTCTTCCTCCCCACCCCAGGTGCTGCTGCAGGGAGAGAAAATGTTGGGGGGATTCCTCTCTCCGTCACAGTTGTGCTGTGTCATCATCAGGGATACTGTTCCTGACAGCTTGTATGCCATCTGTGTGTGGGATGTTTGTGTAGAGAGCCTCTACATCCATGGTGGCTAGGATGGTGTTTTCTGGGAGGTCACCAATGCATTGTAGTTTTCTCAGGAAATCTGTGGTGTCACGGAGATAGCTGGGAGTGCTGGTGGCGTAGGGTCTGAGTAGGGAGTCCACATATCCGGACAGTCCTTCAGTGAGAGTGCCAATGCCCGAGATGATGGGGCGTCCAGGATTTCCAGGTTTGTGGATCTTGGGTAGTAGATAGAATAACCCCGGTCGGGGCTCTAAGGGTATGTTGATTTGTTCTTGTGTTAGTGTAGGGAGTGTCCTGAGTAGATGGTGCAGTTTCTTAGTGTATTCCTCAGTGGGATCTGAGGAAAGTGGCCTGTAGAATTTGGTATTGGAGAGTTGTCTGGCAGCCTCCTTCTGGTAGTCAGACCTGTTCATGATGACAACAGCACCTCCTTTATCAGCCTCTTTGATGATAATGTCAGGGTGGTTTCTGAGGCTGTGGATGGCATTGCGTTCTGCACGACTTAGGTTATGAGGCAAGCGATGTTGTTTTTCCACAAATTCTCAAAACTACGATACCCACACAAGGAAATAAAGAAACAAATCAACAGAGCCAGACGTGTACCCAGAAGCCTCCTGCTACAAGACAGGCCCAAAAAAGAAACCAATAGAACTCCACTGGACATCACCTACAGTCCTCAGCTTAAACCTCTCCAACGCATCATCAGTGATCTACAACCCATCCTGGACAATGATCCCTCACTTTCACAGACCTTGGGAGGCAGGCCGGTCCTCGCCCACAGACAACCCGCCAACCTTAAGCATATTCTCACCAGCAACCACGCACCGCACCGTAACAACTCTAACTCAGGAACCAACCCATGCAACAAACCTCGATGCCAACTCTGCCCACGTATCTACACCAGCAACACCATCACAGGACCTAACCAGATCAGCTATAACATCACCGGCTCATTCACCTGCACGTCCACCAATGTTATATATGCCATCATGTGCCAGCAATGCCCCTCTGCTATGTACATTGGCCAAACTGGACAGTCACTACGCAAGAGGATAAATGGACACAAGTCAGATATCAGGAATGGCAATATACAAAAACCTGTAGGAGAACACTTCAACCTCCCTGGCCACACAATAGCAGATGTAAAGGTAGCCATCTTACAGCAAAAAAACTTCAGGACCAGACTCCAAAGAGAAACTGCTGAGCTCCAGTTCATTTGCAAATTTGACACCATCAGATCAGGATTAAACAAAGACTGTGAATGGCTATCCAACTACAGAAGCAGTTTCTCCTCCCTTGGTGTTCACACTTCAACTGCTAGCAGAGCACCTCACCATCCCTGATTGAACTAACCTCGTTATTTCCATACTGATTTATACCTGCCACTGGAAATTACCATTACTTGCAACTGAAGAAGTGAGGTTCTTACCCACGAAAGCTTATGCTCCCAATACTTCTGTTAGTCTTAAAGGTGCCACAGGACCCTCTGTTGCCTTTTATCTCTGAAGAAGTCACACATCAGTTCAGTCTTGCGTCAGTGGCATTTCAGCATCTTCAAAGGCCACTGTTGGGGTGGCAGGATGTCTGTGTGACAGCTAAGATAGAAGCATTCAGCATGATTGTGATGACAGTTCTGTTATATGGAGCAGAAACATGCCTGAGGAGAGGAAACAAACCACGTTTCAGTGTAAAAAATATGGTGTATTCTTAACATCCGTTGGTTTGATGCTGTCACAAATGAGGAGATACTTAGATGATCCAGGCAAGCTGCAGTCTTGCACTAGTTGATGATTGCAATGGTGGGGTAATGTCCAATGTGCAGAAGAAGTTATGTTTTTACAGAAAGTTTATAGAGCTGAGGTCGAAGGAAGTAGATCACGAGGTTGATCATGAATGAGGTTGGAAGATGCAATTTTGAGGAATTTAAGAAGCCTAAATCCTCCCATACTGACTCTTGCCAAAGAAGACTTGCAAAAGACCTTTCAAGATGGTAGTCTATTCTACGTACCACAACAGCTACATCACAGCTATGTGAATCTGCTGCTGTTACTCTTCTTATACCCGCATATAATCCCTGTTAGAAACCCCATTATCCATATTAGATTATGGGTGCAGTTGCCTATATTTTCACATATCTTCAACTCTGATTAATTTGAAATAGAGACTACAGTATTCAACACCCATGTGTCTCCGATGAAAGTTGGAAATAAAATTGTAGTTGTATTAAGCTGCTCTTAATATGTTGAGACCCCAAAATAGGAAATTAGAGGGTTAATTATTACCAAGTATGTGAGCTCAGGAGTGCTGTATATAATACAGTGACGTCAAAGATCCTTGGATTTGGAGGGCCCAAGCAGGAGGGCTCTGTTCATTCTAAAAGACACCAGATTTTTCATGCCAATCCAGGCTTTGTATCTTCCAGCTGATTTCAGTAAATTGGTAGCTTTAAAAACAATTAACTTCTGTGACGCAATGGCATAAAAAGCAACAGGCTATTTTGGGATCTCACTACAACACAGTTTATAAAACCACAGTAAATATGCTTTCCTCAGCCAAAATACAACTTACTGTAATGTTTAATACAATGCAGTTACAGATTTAATATCTCGTTATTTAAATGGTACCATACTTTTCTGAAAGAAATGAATACAGTTAACAGGTGTTACAATAGGAAAAGTAGGATACAAATGTACTAGTGGCTTCTCTCCTAATTTTGTTATCATTAGCGTTTAACATTTTTCCTGGACTTTCACCACCAGTTAGAATGGACTTTTTCAAGCACTGATTTATGCGTAGAGCCTTTATTTTTCCCTTAAAGTTTGCATTCAGTTCTCCTTTATGTTCTTGCTTGGCTGGTAGTTTGCGATCCACACCAGTAGCATGAACGATGATACAGTAACACTAAAACTGAATGAACTACAAAATAAACTTTTACACCTGTGGGACAAACAGGGGCAAGATCAAAGAAAACAGCTGTTAATAGTTTTAGGAATGAAATTCTTCAGACTCGACACAGCTTTTAATTCTACACGATGTTTTTAGCTAAGGCCTGTCCCCTAAAAGTCAATGGCAAAACTCCCATAGTCTGCAAGGTGAGCAGGATTGGACACTTGGCATTTTTATAGGGAAGTGAAAGTTTCACTCAAGCTAGTGTAATTCCTTTTTCTCTCTAATTAGACTACAGTGGCAATCTGCTATTCAAATTAATTTATGCAAGAGAAAAGCCACATTTAGCCCATGAAGCCTAGTAATTAATTGACCAAACTCATTCTCATCCTTTAATTTATTATCTAAAATATAAATTCTGCATCACTGTGTTAAATTCATCTTCTAGTAAATCTTACAGTGTGGCTGATTTGTATCAGTTATTTACTAAGAGCCCAGTCCTGCAAACACTAACTATTGGACATCATCGCAGTAGGCTAAAGAAATTTGCTGATGACACAAAGTGGGGAGGCATCATCAGGACAGAGAAGGATCCTCTCACAACTCTCAACCCCTGCACCTCCATTGTAATCTCAGTCTTCTATGCCAAGGGACAGAGCTGCTTGGATCCACCAGACACTGGATAATGCTGGCTCCTCACCAGCCCGCGAGTTCAGGTTCCAAGATGGGTTCTAAACAATAGCTCTGAGATGTGTTAACTGCCCCATGCATCTCTATGGGATGATAACAGCAAGACCACCTGCTTTGAGGCCCTGCCAAAACCATCCCAACAAGGGACTACCTGTGTGGCAGGAGGCGAAGAGTGCAACAGGCTCAGCCCACCCACACAACAGATATAGCCCAGCTGCTGAGGTAAGTACTGGGGTTCTCTTGTCATTCTCAAAGTGAAAGAGGTCCCACTGCCACTTCTGGGGAGAAACCATGGCCCCATACTTGTACCTCTACCTCTCTGGCAGTGTGTGTGGGGCTCTCCTGCCACTGCCATTCCAAGGAAGGACCCTGTGTTGCAGTGTGCCTAAAGCCCTAGGCATTGCCTTAATCCAGCCCTGGCTCAGGAGAAGAAATTTATGTGCAGATCCCTTCATGAAACTTCTCCCCTAATCATTCTGTCTGGTGAGCTGGTTTGCCCTTCCCTGCAGAATGAGTGAGATGATCCCTCCACAGCCAGGAAGACTTCTCCAGTGATCAGCACAGATTCCTGGAGATCTGCAGAAGGCCATCCAAATGGTTACCATCTGCCCCATGCTGGAGCTCTGTCCATACTGGCTCCACTCCCCATTCCTGTTTCCTGGCAGCATGGCTCCATGGAAGATCTCTAAGCATCGAACTTATTACTAATCAAGCATATCATGCATATATACTGTGCTACACTGTAAAAAGGTCAGAGCCAGAAAGAAATGGGTCCTGCCCCCAAAGGACTTAACCATATAAAAAAGACGGAACACACAACAGTTCATGGAAAAGGTGACCTGCAAGTAAATTTTCCAGCAGTGGCATAATGTTAATAGCTTAATAGATTCTCAGGCCAGAAGGGACCTTTGTGATCATCTAGTCTGACCTCCAATTTAACACAGGCCATAGAACTTCCCCAAAATAATTCCTAGAGCCGTGATTCTCAACCAGGGATAGGTGTACCCCAGATGTATGCAGAGGTCTTCCCGGGGATACAACAACTAATCTAATATATATAAAATAAATATAAAAATATTTGTCTAGTTTTACAACAGGCTACATAAAAAGCACTAGCGAAGTCAGTACAAACTAAAATTTCATTCTGCTCTATATACTATACACTGAAAACTAAGTACAATATTTATATTCCAATCAATTTATTTTATAATTAGATAGTAAAAATGAGAAAATAAGCAATTTTTCAGTAATAGTGTGCTGTGACACTTTTGTATTTTATGTCTGATTTTGTAAGCAAGTAGTTTTTAAGTGAGATGAATTTGGGGTATGCAAGACAAATCAGACTCCTGAAAGGGGTACAGTAGTCTAGAAAGGTTGAGAACCACTGTCATAGAGCATATCTTTAAAAAAAAAAATCCAATCTTGATTTAGAAGGTGCCAGTGATAAAGAATCCACTGTGACCCTTGGTAAATTGTTCCAATGGTTAATTACCTTTACTATAAAAAAATTTACACTTTATTTCCAGTCTTGTGCTCTGTTAGGACACTGATCCATAAGCATTCAAGATCATTTTCTTCCACATTATCAGTGACTTGAAAATAGCTAATGCCATTTTTGACATAAGGTGCCACTCCCCTCCCACTGTTGCCCACTTGATCATCCCTAAATAGATTATAGCCATTTATTTTAACATTCCAATCATGCAAATCATCCCATCAAGTTTCAGTAATACTAACTAGAACAAATTAATCTCATAAATGAGCAGTTCTGATATCTCATTTGTTATCAGGCTCCTGGCATTGGTATATAGGCAATTAATGAATTCCATCTCTTCACGTCCTTTGCTTTCTTGATTAATTTTATTCTCAACATATTGATTTTGTGCTGACTGAGTGCTCATATCTTTCCTTTCTCAGCCACACCCCACATTCTGCAGCATTTTATACTGAAATCACCAACCTAGGGATTGGTCCTGCTTTGAGCAGGGGGTTGGACTAGATGACCTCCTGAGGTCCCTTCCAATCCTGATATTCTATGGTTCCTCTCAGGCAGGGCTCATTTGGTAATCAGGGTTGGCTTAGTCCCAGACTCTCCATACCATGGTCAAGTCACCCTATTACATACCCCACTCCCCTTAGAACATTGCCCACTGTAGCGGGGTAGACACCCGCTCCTGCCCTGAGGGGTTGGAAAAGCCCTGCAGAGGGCTGGGGCTGGGCAAGGTAAAACCCTGGCTGATTGGGGGAAGTGGCTGCAGCTGGGCCACACCCTAATCAGAGCCCAGATGGCCGGTATAAAGGCAGGGAGCCAGGAGCTCAGAAAAAGTCTCTCTCTGCATTCAGGGAGAGAAGGGCCTGGCTGCAGGGAACTAGACATAGGGTACCTGTAGTGGAGCAGGGCTGGGGAAAGGCTGGGAAGCCCCAGCCTGGAAAGCCCTAGGCTGCGTCCTAGTATTAGGCCAAGGGGTACTGGGGGTTGCAGAGGGCAGCCCAGGGCTAGGCCAAGGCAGCAGGTCCAAACCCCCCTTGCCAGTGATGAGTGGCCTATACTGCAGTCTACCCCAGGAAGCGGGGGCTAGTTGGTGACTGGCAGTGGCCTAGTGCTGAGGCAAGGTGGGGATAGTGGGTGGAGGTTCCCCAGGGCGGGGAGACCCAGATCTGTGGGCTACTACCAAGGGACAGTATCCCAGTAATAGGGGCACTGGGGTCCTGGGAGGGACATGGGTGCCAGAAGAGGACAGGTGGATCACCGGCCTGCAGAGGGCGCTCCAGAGGCTGGTGAGCTAATTCCCTGGACAACCAGCAGGAGGTGCCGCAGGGGTGAGTCTGGACCTCTTACACCCACATTCTAAAAATAATTTTCCTTCTCTCTCTTCTTCCCCCCCCCCCGAGTATATAAATAGTCCTTTTTGAAGGATTAATTTATTACCAAAAATCCCATACCATAAACCAGAATCTTCCAGCCCAGTCCAAAAAGTATATTCATCCCAGCAGTCCAACACCAAGTACAGCTCCAGCCTGTCTCACTATGCCCCATCCTAGCTCCCAATTACAGCACCACTCCACAGCCACCCTGTCACACCGCAGCTCCCGAAGCCAGGCTCTCTAGCCCAAGCCTTATTTTTTCCTCCACCCTTTAGTGGTCTGTTTCTCCGACTTTCCCCAGGCCTCCAGCTCTCCTTTCAGCTGGCTGATCGCGGAGAGTAATTGTTCTCTCCCCTGCCCATCAAATATCTGGAGATGAAGTCCATCCCTTTAGTACTCCAGCCTTTCTATCTGGAACTCCAAGCCCTGTTTGTCAGCTGCTAGTTCATTCCTTTTTTCCAGGGCCTGCTTCCTGGCTTCTTCCAAAACAGCCTGTTCTAGTTGCTTCTTCTCAGCCAAGGAGAGCAGAGATGTCACTTCATCTCCTCCCACTGCTGTAGTCATGGCCTTTGTTAGCATAACAGCTGTAACCAGTGCTGCCATAACTGTAGAGTCCATCTTTGCTGCAGCCTCCCAATGAATGCCTTGCTCACCAACACTGGGCTTGCCCTGCTGCTCAACAGCACCCGAAACTTGGTATCTTCTAATATCTTCATGAGGCAATACCTTCTGATGTGTCCCATTCCCCCTCCCCCTGCTAAAACACACAACCCTCCATTGCAGCCATGGATCTAGTTGCTCTGCCAGCTGCTCATGATGTCTAACTATCTCCAGAAACTGGGATGAGGACTCCTGTGGCTGTTGTCGTCCCTCTACATGCCATGCTGCTCATGTATACAAGTCGTTCCCCTCCCCCCCCCCACCCCGCTTTGGAAATTACAGCCTGAAATTTTTTTTTTTTTAAAGTTCAGCTTCTGATGTAGTCATACTGAGGGCCCTATGTATATGGGGTTTTAGTGTTTGTCTTAATCCAGTCGTAACCAGAGCTCCTTCCCATTGGTTTTACTAAAGGAGAAAGGATATCTCCTTTATTTTTCTATGATTTGGCAAGCTTGGAGCTTAACTGGGAGTTTTGGCTGAGAAAGGCCATTGATACTAGGTCCCTATTCTGTACCTATTTGCACCTTTCTGTAGACATCTTATCTCTGACACTCTTCATTTTTTCCTGACTTTATACAGCAGCTGTGTTATCACCTTCATGCTGATTGTTCAATAGATTACTTATCATTTTGCCACTCCCTTTTATTATTTGTATAGAGTTATTACTGTCCAGGAACTGAAACAATGATAATCAGCGCAGCTGGACAAAGAGTTTCCAATGGAACAATTTTCTGTCAGAACATGCAGGATAGTCAAAATAGAAATGTGGTGTTGGAATGTGTTGTTTTAGATTACATTTTCTATGGGAAAACATTTAAATGAATTTGTTTTCTTAAGGTTGAAAGCATTGCTGCAAATCTATCACTTCAATTCATTTTTTTAACTTCTGTATTTAAAATATTACATTCAATGTTATTTACAATGTTGTCTTTAATATTTTACATTATTGTTGAAACAATACAGAAATTAAGCATTTTAGCATATCGAAACAAAACATTTAGACATTATTGCACTGAAGTGATTCCACATTATCAAAACATTTAGAGTCCTCAATTGCAATTTTTCAGAACTTCTGTTCTTTGGGAAACTTAGGCCTGGTCTACACACTAGGAAATTAGGTCAGTATAACTACATCACGTAGTAGCAGGGCTGGCTTTAGGATGATTTGCCTGATTCCCCGGAATTGGGCCCACGCCTAAGAGGGCCCCACGCACTCACCCAGGTGGCGGTCGTCTTCGGGGGTCCCGCTCTCCCAGCTGGAGCTCCGGCCGGAGCGCGGCAAGCCCCGCGGCCCCTGCTGGGGCTCCGGCCGGAGCGCGGCAAGCCCTGCGGGCCCCTCTCCCCCAGCCGGCAATCCGAAGTGCTGCCCGAGGAATCGGGCCCCGCACTTGCTAAAGCTGGCCCTACTTAGTAGTGTGAAAAATCCAAACCCCAGAGCGACACAGATGAATAGATCTACTCCACGGTGTGGACAGTGAAAAGTCTATGGGAGAATTTTCCTGTTGACCTAGCTACTGTTTCTCGGGGAGGCAGATTATCTATGCTGCTGGGAGAACTCCTCCCATCAGCGTAGGTAATGTCTTCATTGGTTCCTTTTCCTCCAGTTACAGGCATGCTTTGATTTCTCCTATCTTAGAACAACCTTCCATTGACCCCACATCTCTAAACAATATCTCTTCCCTGCCTTCATCTCCAAATACAGTGAAATATTGTCTGGAGGTCCCTTTTTCCAATTCTGTTCTTTACCCTCTCCAGTCTGGCTTCCACTCTCTATAAAGAAACTGCTCTCATTGAAGTCTCTAATGATCTTTTCCTGGCCAGATCTTCCTGTGGGGGAGCAATCCCCAACAGGGAACCCCACACGCACTGCTTGCTCTGTCTCGGCGAGGCCCACATTAAAGAGCATTGTGAAATCTGCAGATCATTCAAGAAATGGACTCAAGTGGCTCGGGACCTTCTGAAACAACACCTACTTGAGCAGGCCTTGCAGCCTGGCTTCAGCACTGAGGCCCTCATCAAGTCAGAGATCACCCTCCAGTTGTGAGAGTGCTGCCACTTTGCATTCCAGAGCAGGTACCTCTCCAAAGAAACAAACAAGCCATTCCCCAGCGACTGCACCAAGGAGAACATCGCATAAAACCGATGGAGCCTGCTCCAGGTCTCAGGGTGAGGAGGGACTCTTCTGCCTCCCCCAGGAAAAGTGTGGACTGGCATGGAGTTAGTGCTGGAGTGTAGGATGGTGTGGGTACCTCTAACCCTTCTTTGGTACTGAGTACGGAGGTTAGAAATCATATACCATTGACTCTGGTTTGGTCCCCGGGCATCTGAGTCTGGTATGATGAGGGACATGCCAGAACTGACTGTTTCCACATCGGCAACATATCAGGCAGCTACTGACCTCTGCCTTTTCATCCTGACTTTTCTCCTTTGGTTCAGGACGTTGCCAGGAGTGCATCATCTATAGCCCTGTTGACTGAATGAGCCATGAACCCTTGGATCTTTTGGCACTGCACCCCAATGTTCCCCTTCCACAGTTTGTGGAAGCAGGGACAGTACCAGGAATCTCTTCAGATTGCTGCAATCAGCACCACAAATGTTACTGTGGCAGCTTTCGCTGCCCTCCATGTTGGTGCCATCAGACACCCTGGTACCATTAAAGACTAACAGATTTATTTGGGCATAAGCTTTAATGGGTAAAAAATCCACTTCAGATGCATCAGAAGTAGGGTTTTTACCCACAAAAGCTTATGCCCAAATAAATGTTAGTCTTTAAGGTGCCACTGGACTCCTTGTTGGTTTTGTGGATACAAACCAACATGGCTACCCCTCAGATATTTGTACCATTGCTGACTTCAAAATTGACACCACTTCTGGTACCGTGCATGCACGGTACCAATGGTTCCTCTTCCTTCAGCAGTTTCCTGCCTTGTTCTGGGTGACAGATGAGTCACACCGGTTACTTGCTCCCTTTGGTCTCACACTGCCCTTATACACGGGATCCCAAGGCTCCTCAGCATCTGAGTTGGGGTCATCCTCCTCCTGTTCTCCATTGCCTGACCAGTATTGGTCTGTTGATGGACTGTTGCAGGTACTGGGATTGGCACTTGTCTCTTGGTCAGGATGGAGGTCCCTGGCCTGGAGCCTACTGGCCACCAATGCTATATCCATGCCAGTGGCCTCCAAGCTCTGTCACCACAAGCTCTGTCACAGAGGTCCCGCTTTTCGTCTTGCTCAAAGGTGAGATCACCAGCCATGTCTGTGGTGGTGACTGCCAATTCACCACAGGCCCAGGCATCAGTGGTCCCTCTCCCTGCAGGCCTCCAGTGTCATCCTGTCTGGGTCCGTCTGCCCTAGAACAGGATACGGCTTTAGTCCAGTTAAGGGCTTCGTCTTCATCTCCAGATAATTCCATGCTGCCTGGTTCATCCCTCCTTTTGGTACCTGAGGATTTTAAGGTGTATCAAGACCTTTTGCAGCATGTAGCTACTTCCCTCAGTATCCAAGTGGAGTTCTTGCAAGAGAACACCCACAAATTAGTGGATATCCTGCAGCCATCTGCCCTGGAAGAGCTGCCCTCCCTATCAATGATGGAGTCCTTGAACTGGCCAAGGTTCCTCTAGAGCATGCTGGCTTTGGTGACTAAGCGCATGGGAAAAGCGCTCTTTCATTCCCTGCAGGGATTTGAGGGGTTTTACTCTCATCTGCCTCCAAATTCCCTGGTTGTAGCTGCAGTGGATGACAGAGCCCTGCAGGGCAAGTTTAAGTCCTCTCTTAAGGATAGGGACTCTAAACAAATGGATCTCATGGGCAGGAAGACTTGCACCTATTTTTCTTTCTTATAGATGTGAATTGCTACCAGGAAGCCTTGCTGTCCACATACAATTTTGTTAACTGGTCAACTATGTCAAAGTTCACAGTCCAGCTGCTTGAGGCCTCACGAGAGGAATTTTGGATTGAGGGATTTTTTCACTGAGGGCTCCTTCATGGCTAAGATGTCCTTACACTCTGCCCTAGATGTCACAGATACCTCGGCCAGAGTGATAGCCTCCATGGTCAACACGAGGAGGGCTTCCTGGATGCAAAATGTGGCCATTGCCCCTGATGTCCAGCAAACCATTGAGGATCTGCCCTTCAACAGCCAAACATTGTTCGTAGACAAGACTCAGGAGACACTGCACTCCTTCAAGGGCTCCAGGGCTACACTGCAGTCCTGGGGTGGGGAGGGGTGCAGTGGTACATGCTGGTGGTGCAGAGGTGTTACTATGGCATGCAGCAGGATCATCTGCAGCCATGTTTGGCCAGCCTTTCCCAACTCCAAGGCAGGATTACCCCAGAAAGGGGCATAGATCCCACAGGAGGAAGCAGTCCAGCTTGGGGTTCAGCTGGTCTGCATGCCCTACCCTGATGCCCCCCAAGCACCCATTTTGAGTCCTTGGTCCAGATCACTGTTCCCGTCATTGCTCCTCCCTCCTCTTCATCTTCCCTGCTTTTTGGTGGGACAGGCTGGCCTGTTTTCACAATGCTTGGGGATCGATCACCTAATGCTTGGGGATCCTAAGCACTGTCAGATTGGGTTATGCTATCCAGTTCCTTTCCATGCTTCCTTCCCACCCACCCTGCCTGTCCCTCTTCAGGGATCCCTCTCACAAGATACTGCTCCTCAAGCAGGTCTGCTCTCTACTGGATTTGGGAGCAGTGGAAGAGGTTCTGCCATAACATAGGGTCGTGGCTTCTACTCCCAGTACTTTCTGGTTCCCAAATCCAAGTGCAGGGTAAGACCCATCCTCAACCTTCGTGGCCTCAACAAATATCCGGTACATAAGGTTCTGAATGGTCACTCTATCAATTACACTGGTCTACAATTTTTGAGAAGTCGTCTGCTTCAGAGAAAAAAAAAAGTGCTATTTATTATGTATTTTGATGTGCTGAATTCAAATATGACTATTAAAACAACTGGCTACTGTTTCTAAGATATTTAAGTTTTTACATTTGATGTCCATGTATATTGTGTAGATAGTAGAGTTTTAATCATAAATTGTAAACCT
>NW_020686188.1:0-7323 GCF_002925995.2 Terrapene triunguis
AGGGTGAGATGGAGGCCTCCAACATGGGTACATGTAAAGACAAGATTGAGTCTGACACTAATGCAGACAGAAAACTCTGCAATAACATGATTCCAGACTGTCAGTGTAAGATGGTGTGCAGTGGGTATGAAACCTACTTCACAGAATTCTCTAACAAATTTCAGACTTTCTTCTATGGCTTCCATAAAAGAGAAATGTTCCACTTTTTTAAAAAAAAGCTTCACTCTTGCACAGTTAATACTTTTCTTCTGGACTTCCCAGAGCACTAGCAGTCTTCCACCTGGGTGAGAAAATACCACCCTGGTCTCTGTATGAAGATTCTTCTGAGTTTTCCTGCATTCTGGAACTTTCTCCCAAAAGCATCCACAGCTAAATCAGCAGGATTGCATCCACCAGCAGAATTTTTAAGTTGCAAAAATGTTTGGATCAGGGATCAAATTTCAGGTGCCGTTTGGAGAATTTCTTCTCCATTCATCCCCAAATGATGCTTTTGAGTCGACTTAGCACATGACTCAGCCTCCTCAGCTACACATGAGGCCAATGGCTTAATGATTCAACCAGCATAAACATCTTATCTCCACAAGGTCCTTGAATCCAACTTACAGCTCTACCAGGAAGTGTATATATTAGACTGTTTACCCGTATTTGACCCTCTTTGTCTTTATAATGTAAAACATACAAAAATCATCTTGACTGGGGCTGCTTCTGTGAAATCCTAGAAAGAATTTACAGTGACTGTTCAGCTGGGTTGCTGTACCACATATTAGCCTAAAAGTTGTGGGTACTCAGCATTACTCAGGATGTTTCCAAAATAATTGGTACAGTCCAGTCTCTCTATTCAAAGGGGTATATATTGTATCTGAGAGAAGAAACTAGTGTGATTTGGAAAGGAAAAGGAAATAACATAAAGATAAAGAGAGTGTTTAAAGAATAAAAACAATGACCTTGGGGCTTAACAGAAAGCAGGGAAGCTTTGAAAAAGGATTTTCAGAGGTGGCATATGGTCAGAAATTGCGAGGAAGTGCTGCTGTGTTGATCTTGATTAAAGTCTTGCAGACGTTGCCATATCAACGCAATGTAGAAGGTGATGGAGTGGCAGCTTGAGCCATGAGCGGGAAGGAAAGGCATTGGCTTTTTATTATTCAAAGTGGATGTAGTGCTTGTGAAAAGTGCCACAATAACAAACCCAGAGACTCCGGTTCTTTCTTTATCTCTGGAACAGGTACAGGCTGCCCTGAGCAGTGGCAGTACACTTGTAATTCAGCCTGTCCCACACCATCGGGGGGGGGAAACCCCTTCTAGGGCTGAGATGGTACTTAGGTCTCTACGTTCATTCAGTTACAAAAATGTCTAAATAGTCCTGGCAGGATTCAATGTTGCTAAATGTTGATTTCAGCTGACACACACTGAAATCGATTGGGGGCGGGGGGGAGAAGCAGTTGGTAACACTCAGTACAAGTGTAGCCCACCCCCTTGCACCTGCAGGGATCAGGTGTCACCGGCCCTGTGGCAGCGCAGAGAGTCCCCTGCACCTCCACTGTCATGGCCCCACTCTCTCACCCCCATGGCAGCAGGGTTACAGAGGGTTCCCTGTACTGCCACAGGGCAGGTGACAACCCATCCCTGCAGGAAGGAGATGTGGGGAAGGCTTCAGTCCTGGCAGAGAAGCAGAAACCCCCCAGCCAGGACTGAGAGGAGGAGGACAAGCTGTGGCTACAGCGAGGCCATCCCACTGCCAAATGGCTCTGTCCCCAGACAAGAACCATTTGTTGGTGCCACTAGGCATAGCTACCAGGTAACTCGGGAGGGTGGAAGGCCATAAGTGTCGATGAAACCCCCCTGCTCTGGGTCTAAGTGAGCCAAAGTAACTCCATCTTGTGAACTTTAACCAGCCTAAATGCTAACAGCTTAGAAGCAGAACATGTAACAGTCAGCGTTTTTAGCAGACAGCTGCAGTTTCGCTCAAACTAGCAAAAGCAGTAGTGATAAGGAAGAAAAGGGGGAGGGGGAAGTCTACTACATCTAGGCCAGCAAGGCTAAAGATAAACATGCGGACGAGAACTTTTCTAACACGCCACAATGTAGTGCCTACTGTAACTGCTGCCGGGAAGGGAGGGGTGGAGGGGAAACAAAACAAAAGGCTTACACATGCAGCTTGGAATATAAAATGGGAAACTTGCTTGTATTTGTTGCGCTTCTGATTTGAGACATGCTGGTCTCCTGAGTGCCTTTTTGAGATCTCGAATAAACTTGGTTTGCTTCTCCACCCTGGTGTGTTTATCAGTGCGACGCACACCAGGCAACGAACCCCGCTGTTGCCCCCTCTGGGCCGGCAACACATTCAACAGCAAGGTGGCCTCCTTTGCAGCCTGGGGCACATTCTTCTCTTTCCAGTCCTGCCTGGGAGTCTCTGCTCTGCTGACCAGGACCACAGGCCCCCTTGCGACCCAGTGTCCTGGGCCTCTCAGCTTTGCAGGAAGCCTCCTGCAGCCCCGCTGCCAGTACTACCCTAACCCCAGCCTTTCCCCTCACTTAATTTCCAGCGACTTGGGAAAAAATAAATAAATAAATTTTAAAAATAAAAATCACTATGAATCATCAAAATTAGGCATCGCAGAGCCAGATTTTATTTTTCCCCAATGTATAAACCTGTGGTGATGGTGGGTTTTGGAATGTAGAATGGTAACCATGCTGCAATCAAATGGTTGTTAATCTTCATTCCCAACTGTCTTGCCAAGAAGCAGTACATGGGTCACTCTTAGGAAGGGGCCAGCCCTGCAGTGCTCTTCCATTTCCACTCTCTCCCAGTCCAGTTCTGATGTCCACAATTCAAGGAGGATGTTGAAAAATTGGGGAGTTTTATAGAGAAGAGCCATGAAAATGATTAAACTATTGGAAAACATGCTTTATAACGGGTGGCCAAACTTAATGACCCTCCAAGCCGTATACGACTGTAGTAAGTGAAGGCCCTGATAAGGGCCCAGTATGAGGCCTGAGGCCTGAACTAGAGTAATGGTCAAGACTTCGCTAACATAAAGCAAAGTTAAGCTGTGAGCCAGAGGCAGGCCCTGCTCACAGAAGCTGGCAAGGAAAGGGCTGATGTTGCATAAATATATATTCACCTAGTAAAGTTAAAGTATAAACATGGTACCAAGGCATACTATACAGGAACATTCCACAGATAACATGGAACAGGCCGACCCATCCCAATGACAGGGGCAAAAGGGTAAAATGATGGATAGAGTTGTTTTGATCGAACCAACATGTACAAGGTGAGAGGCGGCACCTTACTACGTAGAAGGGTTGTACCTTGCTGCATAGAGGGGTTGCACCTCAATACGTCAGGAGTGACGTGTAACTTGTTTGTACCTGTGTATAAGAATGTATCCCTGGGGTGGTGTCTTTGTCTTTCCTTTAGGGGGCACTTGGGTAATGTTTTCTGGATTTTCTCCACAACCATGAGGGCTAGAAATGTTTTTTTTTTAAACAGAAGTTGACATTCTCACCAAATCACTTGCCTCCAGGAGCTGGGGCTTTAAGAAAAACACCAAATATCACAAGTATCACAATAAAATGATGGGAGTTGACAATACTGCCGTTCTTGCCCTAATGAACCTACAATCTAAGGCCCTGATCCTGAAAACACTTGAGCAGGTGCATAACTTTTGGATTCTTTTAAGGGAGGAAGCCAAACAGTCACGCCCCATCCTAAAGTGTAGGATCTAGGGCTGGCAGTAATGCATCCCTGCCCGATGTGGGGTCAGAAATCTCTTCATTGCCCGAACAGGCCAAGGAAGCACTACTGATTTCTTGGCCATGGAGACAAGTCCTCTCCCAGGCCCTTGTCCTAGGTGCTGGTCTCCAGCAGGGGGAAGCAGTCACCTTTTATTGGCTCTAGGCAGGTGGATAGTTTGGTTTCTGCCAGTATCTGGGCCAGGTGCCTTCTGTTTGGCCATAGTTTCTAACTGTTAGATTAGCCCACTGCTACTTTCTGGTTTTTGTTTGTTTGTTTGCATCTTCCTCTGAAGCATCTGGCATAGACCACTGTTGGAGGAAGGCTCCTGGACTAGATGGACCTTGGTTTTGATTCCATCTGGCAATTCCTATGTTCCCTTTGCTTTATAGGTTCCTGGTGAGCTGAGGAGTTGGAGGAGTTAGTCCTTTAGCAAAGCAGGGTCCCAATGGGAAGAGCACATGGTCTCTCAGCCATTAGGTCAGTGGCATTGTAGCTAGGCATCACTTCCAGACGGTGCAAAGATATCGCAGCCGATCCATCCACCAGGTCTCCTCCCTTTTCTCTCTCGGAAGGAGGTAAGTTAGCCCTGACCTGCTCACTGAGTCTAACCTTTGAGAGGCTGGAAATGCCTCCTGTTGGTGGACATGAAAGATGGAGATGAAATATAAAGGGCTACTTCCAGATGTCCCCATTCAAACAAACTTCTCCCTCCCCTCCCACCCCCACGATGTTTTAACCTGATCCTTTTCTTTTCCAGCACAGGCTTGAGTTCACTGCACTTAATCCCTAACACAAGCCCCGCCAACGTCTCTCCTAAGCTTGCCTTTCTGCCTTTCTACTCTGTGACGCTCCTTCGGTTTCCTTGGCCAGCGACGTTGCCTGTGGAGAAAACATGATCATCTTGTGCCCGGCAGGGTTCTGTGGCATGACCCTCAAGGCCAGGGCCACTGTAGCTGCTGTCTACATGATCCTAGTGACCAACATCTACTTGATCTTTGAGGTTGGCCACTTGGAATGAGCAATGATGGACATGGCACAAATCAAGCCCTTCAACTTAACCGAAGTGGGGAAGATGCTACCGTATTGCTACTATACAGCCATCACACTGGCTGTCATGACCTACTTGGTGTGTGTCTTCCTCATCTACTCAGTCCAGAATCGGCTCTACATGGGCATGTTCGCCTATGTCGCATGGATCACCTTCTATGACCTCCAAAGAAGCCTGGTTTTCCCTCAGCCCCCTGGAGTGGTTTGGGCTGGCCACCAGAATCCCCATAGATTGTTTCTGGCTCTCCTTCATTGTCACATATGCCCTGATGGTTATTGAAAGCAAAGGTCAAGGAAGGCTGTCGCTCAGGATGAGGTGGAGCTCTAGGAACGTGTCAGAACCACCCAGGTTTAGGTTGGGCTCCACTGCTAGGAAAGGCGTGTGAGGGGAGGTATTGGAGCAGTACGTTGGGCCCCATTTTCACGTGTTTCCTACTGATGGAGATGAGAGACCATTACCTGTGTAATCTCCTTCCTCTGTTGTGTAATTCAGTGTTTCTCTTGCTGTTGCTGCATTTTCCAGGCTCTGAGTTCAAGTCCTGAATAAATACCCCAAAAGCAGCCGCTCCCCCTGAGCACATTCACCAAAAGTGGTGTCTTTCCGCGCAGCCAGCACTGGGCTCCGGGGTTTTGCGTGCGGCCGACGGCTGGCTCTCAGCTCCGCACTGCCCTCCCGCATCCCCAGCCCGGCTCGCTCGCTCGCTCCGGAGCTGCAGGCGGCATCGACTGGTTGCCTGGCTCCCTGGCGAGGAGGAGGAGGCGCCCGCCTGCCCGCAGCTGCCCGGCTCCCTAGGCCAAGCCCCGCTTGGCGCATGCCTCCCAGGCAGGGGTGGGCTCTGCCGGGAGGGGAGGGGGTGGCAGCGCAGCCGCAAAGCGCGGCGGGGAGGGAGGCTGACTACCGCAATGCTGCAGGCCTCCCTCTTTCTAGGGTGAGGAGCCTTTTTAAAAGAAAAAAAAAAAAAAAAAAAACTTTTCCCATAAAAAAAAAAAAAAAAGCAGATTCCTGCCTTTCCGTGGAGGCTGCCAAGCTAGCCACTGCTAAATATACCACAAGCGCCCTCCCTGCTGAGACAAACCTTTTGTAAGGGCTGCAGGGCCGGGCTGGGATCAAGGGCGTCTCATCCAGGGGGTGAGTGGCGGGGGGGTATGGTGGCAGGGTCGGAACTTCAAGCTCGGTGCACAAGGGTGCTGAGCTCTTCTGAAATACAGGCCCTGTGGGTGGATCCAGGGCGCCTGGGCTGCCTCCTGCTTCTGCCCCAGACTCACCACGGGGCAAGTGGGTCACCAGCCACTCATTCACGTGTGGAAGGTGGTGAGTCTCCTCCGGAAGGTGCCAGGGAAGCCAACGGGGCAATTACTCGGCGTGGGGAACCTGCCCCAGCCCGCTGGGCCATCAGCCCAGCTGCCAAGCCCCGCTCCGGGTCTGCTCTGGGACTTTGGCGGCACTTCGGCGGGGGGTCAGGTGGAAATTTTTTTTCTTTTTTCCTTCACAGCAGGTGGCACCTTTTTTTATGTGTTTGCTCCTCCTGCTGCTAAAACCTGGCTTCGCCACTGCTTCTGGAGGCCAATTCATTCGAATTACACAACGCAGTGTCTACACTATCCCCATGTTGATCCATGGATGTCGAATCAAGCGCTACACCTCTCGCGGAGGTGGAGTACAGAAGTCGACTTTACAGGCCACTTAGGTCAGCAGAAGGGACGTGGTAGTGTGTAGACACAGACATTATTAGATTGACTTAACATGGCTTATGTTGACCTAAGTTTGTAGTGCTGACCAGGCCTTAGAATCTCATGTTTTCCTTGGTTGAAAAATGCACAAACCTCCTGCACTTCACAGGAGTTGTGTGTCCCCTCCCCCACCCCCCAAAAAGTGTTTGACTTCACTGAACTTGAATTTAAAAAAAAAAAAAGAATAACCTTTGGTTTAAAAAAACAAACATTTAATCCAGCTCTAGTATAGAGTCTGTGACTAGTCCTCTGAGGGACCACTGTGGTATTTCTACTGGGTTTTATTTAAGGAATATACTTTAAGAACAAGTCCAATGGGATAACTGAGTTAATCCTATTACTGCTATACTGTAAGATTACTGTGTATTTTCTATAGCATGTTCTGACTAAAGGCCAAGTTTCACTAAGGGCAAGTCTACACCACAAAATTAAGTTGACCTAAGCTCCAGGGATGTATAGTAATTGAATCCGTTTTACATATCCACACGTGGATCAGCTCATGCCACTTAGGCCTGGTCTACACTAGGCTTTTATGTCGACTTTAGCGCTGTTATATCGAATTAACCCTGCACCCGTCCACACCAGGAAGCCATTTAGTTCGACATAAAGCTCTCTTTAAATCGATTTCTGTAATCCTCCCCAACGAGAGGAGTAGCGCTAAATTCGACATGGCCATATCGAATTAGGCTAGGTGTGGATGGAAATCGACGGTAATAGCTCCGGGAGCTATCCCACAGTGCACCACTCTGTTGACGCTCTGGACAGCAGTCCGAGCTCGGATGCTCTGACCAGCCACACCCCCGGGAAAA
>NW_020686189.1:0-2800 GCF_002925995.2 Terrapene triunguis
GGGGTCTGGGTGGCAGGGCTGGTGGGCAGTGGGGGGTGCCGGATCGGGCTGGCAGGGCCGGCGGGCAGTGGGGGGTGCAGGGTCTGGCTGGCAGGGCCGACGGGCAGTAGGGGGTGTGGGGTGAGGCCCTTCCTCACGTGGGGCGTTAGCTGATGCCCCCTGAGCCTGGCCTGAAAGCTCTTGTCTTTGATGTGCCTGGAACCTGTCTGTGAGCAGCCTTTGGCAGGGCCAGCTGGGTCTCCCGGGCACGGCCTGGGGGCTGGGTATGGGCTGAGCCCCCCCCAGTGCTGCCCTTCCCCTGACCGGGAAGGGTTTGGCTGGGGCTGATGCTATCGTCTGTGGGTCCTGTGCAGACCTCGGGGGGGGGGGGGGGTGTGTGTGTGGCTCAGGGGACCTGGATTCAAGTCCCTGCTCTGCCACAGACTCCTTGTGTGACTTTGGGTGAGTCACTCAGCTCTGTGCCTCAGTTTCTCTGCCTGCCCAGTGGCGGCCTCGTGGGGCGGGTACAAGGAGAGTGTTGCGTGTGGCCGTGCGGTTGCCCGGGCGCGATGTGGCTCCAGCCGCCCCCGCGTAGCGCTGTGCTGTGCGTGGGGTGAGGAGGTGTGCTCGGGGGGGGGGGGGGCCGAGAGCCCGGGCACAGGGGTCTGCCTGCCCCCCGCCGTGGGGCCAGCCCCCCCAGCAGGGCACAGTGCAGGCTGTGCAGCCCCTGGGCCCAGCCCCCCATCCAGCTCCCCCTCTGTTCGGGGCAGGGGGCCCCGTGGTGCCTGCCCAGCTGCCCCTCCCCCGCACTGGTTCAGGCGGCCCCTTCCCCCACCCGCCTCCCCCAGCTCCCGTGGAAGCTGCCAGAGCCCTGCTTCCTCGAGCAGAAAGTCACGTGAGCCTCCCTGCCAGCCCGGCCAGCCTTTAAAGGGCCAGCCCCAGCCGGCGCCCTGCAGCCCCCCAGGCCGGGCACTGCCCCACACGGCGCACAGGGCCTGCACCCCTTCTGCCCGCACTGCCGGGGGGCCCCCTTGGACCTGAGGCGGTCCCGCTGCAGCCTGGGGTGTGGCACCGGCCCCCCCACCAAGCTGTGCCAGGAGGTTGTGTTGGGGGGCAGTGCCTGCTGCAGGACACAGCAGGGGTGACAGGCGGGAGTTGGGGGCACACCCTGACGCGGTGCAGAGCCCTGTGGGGTCACCGAGTCCGGCCCATCCCCCTACCCCTTGCCAGGGCAGCGGTAATCGTTTCCTAGGGCTCCCAGAGCACCAGTGCTGTCCCCCCCACACGTCTCCCCCTCCCCGACTGGGGTGTGTGTGTGTGTTATGGCCCAGGGGAAACAGCCGGGAGTGGATCCACATGCGTGTGTGTGTGAGTGTGCGTTATGCATCCCTGCCTCCCTCCCCACGCAGGGCTCGAAATGCAGCGAGAGATTTCCCCGCCAGCCGCCTCCCCGGCCCCCCGCCCTGCCTGGGCTGTTTATGGGAATATAGAACAAGCAACCTCTGCCTCTGGCCGCCTGCCAGCCAGAAACATTTAATGAGCCGCTGGGCCCAGGCTGCGCGCTGGGGCTGCGTTAACTTGGAGCAGTTTCCTGCTTGGGATTGGCCATTGGGGGGGTCTGCTGCTCCTCCCCCCCCCCGAGGAACCGCTCACCCCATGGAGGGAGTGGGGTCCATGCCCACCCCTCTCCCCCTGCTCTGTTAGGGGCGAAAAAGCAACGGGGGGAGGGCAGATACCCTGTCCCCTGGAGGGAGCGGTCCCGCTTATCCCCTTCCTGCACCCCCCGATCTTGCATCAGCAATTCCCACCCCACCCCCCTGCTCTGCGCCCGGGTGAGAGAACGGAGCCTGGGGGCCGGTGCAGTGTAACGAGTGGGGCAGTGCCAGGGCCCGAGGGCTACCCTCGGCCCGGTGGGATTGAAGCAGCTCTGCTGCGTTGCACGGGGATCATAGGCCCTCTATTGCTAAAGGGGGGGGATTCTCCTGCGGCTCAGGTGGCGGGGGAGGGTTGCTTTGTGGAGCAGGGGGGTCAGAGCTCTGTGCCCACTGGCACCGTGGATACCCGTGCGGACAGTGGTGGGCGTCGGGTGCTTGCCCCAGTTCCCCTTTGTGCTGAGCCCACCGTGGGGTGAGGTTGGGGTGTGAGTGTATGCATGCCCCCCGCGCCCCAGCAACGGAGAGACAGCAGGAGAAGGGAACAGGCCCCACTCGGGGCTCGGCCCTGTGCTGAATCGCAGACCTTGGGGGGCGGGGGAGTCTGGCAGCTGCCGGAGGAGCCGGGCTGAGCTCAGACCCCTGGGGGCAGCAGTTTCCATAGTGCTCCGGGCTAGTCCCATGGTAGCTGAGTCACAGGCTCCGGGGAGGGGGGCAGTGAGCAGAGTTGCTCTCCCTGCCCTGCCCTGCCCTGCGGGCGGGCCAGGACCTCGCTCAGCCGCTCTGCAGAGGGGAAGTGACTTGCTGACGCAGGGACCTAGTAGCAGAGCCAGGGAGAGAACCCAGGTGTCCTGACATGCAGGCTTCTGCTCTAACTACTAGCCCTCCTTCCTCCGGTGCGCTGGGCGCCCCCGTCAGCCCCAGGACGCTGCCCTAGATCAGCCCCTCAGTGCCTCTTGTCCGGCCTCCTCCTCTTGCCCAGCAAAACGGAGAGCGTGGGGGTGTCTCGGGGGGCGCTGGGGTGGTTTGGGGGAGCAGGCGGGGTGTCTGGGGATGTGGGGCTGGCTATGGGGGAGATTTCCCAGCAGGGCTGGTGGTGGGGAGCGGGGCAGGGCTGGCTGTGGGGGAGGGTTCCCAGCACATGCGACAGTATATATGGCCCCCCCCCC
>NW_020686189.1:2900-3332 GCF_002925995.2 Terrapene triunguis
GACCCGTATCCTGTTGGCTGCAGGGTCTCCGGCGCGTCCCATGGGACAGGGTCTGTGGGGACTTGTCTGTGGGAAGAAGGCAGGGCTGGGCCCCTGCACTCCTGGTCCCCGAACCCAGCTCCCTGCTGTCTCTGGGTCTTTCTCTTTCTAAGCAGAACGAGAAGTTTTCCACCCCCCCTTGCCTCCTCCCCCACGCTCAGCTGCTGGTCCTAGATCAAAACAAGAGGGACCGTTGGGGAGGGTTTGATCTCCCAAGTGTCCCAGACACCAGCCCCACCCTCCGGGGCTCCGCCAGTGACCACAGATAACAGCCTGCCCCTCCCCTAGGGCTGCCTTTCCAGGGCCCTGGCATGGGAGGGGTGAGTCCCGCAGCCCCCAGGGCTGGGGGCAAGAACAGCAGATAGCCAGAGTGCAGAAGGACGTGGGGGGGGG
>NW_020686189.1:3432-7107 GCF_002925995.2 Terrapene triunguis
GGGGGGGGGGGGGTGTGCAGAGCCCCTGGCGTGGGGGGGGATGTTGCAGGCATTCCCTGACCCCGAGGGGGATGCGAGCGTGGTGCGCAGGGAGCTTGGAGGCTGGAGGGATGCCAGGAGCTTGGTGGCAGAAGCTGCGAAGTGGGGGGACCCTCGGCTTGTTTTACAGATGGTGATTTGTTATCTGATGGCGGCAGCTCCCAAGAGCCCAGCCAAGGCCCAGGCTCCCGCTGCGCCAGGCGCTGTACCAACGGGACAGAGAGACGGTCCGTGTCCCAAGCGCTTAGGTGGAATGTTCTGCTTTATTTCACGCCCCCCATTGCGTCTGCCAGGGAAGCGAACTGGAAAGGCCAGGGCGCCCTGGCTGGGGGCTCAGGGCAGAGTGGGAGCCAATGGTGGGGGGCCAAAGCAAAGCGGGGTCAAGCTCCTGCAGTCGTCCCCTGTGCATGGACCCTGCTGGGGTTTGCCGGGCCCTGGAGGGGGTGGGGACGAGCAACAGCCTTGATGGAGGATTCTTAGAACTGGGAACCAGCGTATTGTCCTGGGCTGGCCGGTGGGCGGAATCAGAAGTGCCCAGCTGTGTGTCATAGGCACTTCACTGTGTGCAGCTCGTGGGAATTCTCCCTGAGTGCAGGGGCCTGTGATGTTGGAGGCTCTCCCTGGCCTGCGGCTGTGAAGCTTGGCGTGATTGGCGAGGGCAGTGTGGGGAGAGAAGCGTGGGCCACGGGCCTCGGAGCCCCCAGGTCAGCGTGTTGCGTGTCCCCCTGGGGGGGTCTGATCCACAGACAATGAGTCCGGTGCAGCCAGACACCCGGCCTGGCTTTTTCCCTCCAGCAGTAGGGACTTGTGCTTTCGGCTTTGGAGGCCCCCTTCAGTGCTGAGATGTGGGCCAGGATGGTTCTCGTCTCAGTGTCCTGTTTGCACCTCACCTTCCCCTTGTGCTGTGGACGCTGGCGTGAGGAATCCCTAGTGAAATTGCCCCCCGGGCAGGTGTGAATCACGCGGGGAGGCCCTGGGCTCAGGCTTTGCAGGGCGGGGAGCTGGCGGCGCCCCTTGGAAGGGGCCCAGAGCGCACTGCAGCGGAGGATCTGGTTGTCTCTGAGTGGCTCCCGGTGCAGGCCGGCTAGCCGTGCCAGGGCACTGCTGGGGGGAAGCTCCCAGCGCAGCACACGGCTCGGAGGGAGGTCGCGTGGCACTGGATTTCCAGCACGGCTCTCACCGCCGTAGGGCCTGCCTGGCACACGTTGCTCCAAGCCCCGGAGAATCGCCTGGCGGTGCAGCAGCCCGGTCCCTCCTCCAGGCCCTGTAAAGGAGGAGAGGCTGCAGGCACAACTCAGCAATGGCTGCAGCTGCCTCACTGCCCCCCACCGGCCCCGAATGCTGGCAGTGAATGGCTCCTCCCCCCAGTGCACAGCAACCCCCCCCCCACCCGGGTCCCAGACCCAGCCTTCCCGCTGGTCCCCCGGGCGTGGGAGAGGGGTGGAGTGTGGCCCAGGCCGCAGGACAGGCTGGGGCTCAGGGGCAAGCTGGGGCAGGGTTAGCGGGGACCTTGCCCCATTGGGGACTGCTGCAGGAAAACTCTGGGCCTCAGAACCATTGCAGCTCGCAGAGGGAGCCGGGGACAGACGTGAGTTAGTGGCTCTTAGGAGCCATCCGAGCCAGGGCCTGTGGGGTCTCTGGGGCAGCTTGTTAACATTGTGGAGGGGGCCGGGGCAGGGGGCCCTTGTCCTCAGCCTCACGTGGGGTGGGGTGGGGTGGGGGGCAGAATGCCCTGAGGGCAGAGGGACAGGCAGAAGCAAAACAGTGTCAAGCTTCCCCCTGGGGCGTGGGGGTGCAGGGATGGTTGCATCAGGACTGCCCGTGGTTCACTGGCAGAGCGGGTGTGTTCAGGAGCCCAGGGCTGAGGTAACAGGGGGCTGCAGGTCAGGAGTGAGGGGCACCAGCAAAGATGGGGTGGAGGGAGCCCAGGGCTGGGCTAGCAGGGGCTGCAGGTCGGGACTGAGATGGGGGGAGGCCAGGGTTGGGCTAGCAGGGGCTGCGGGTCGGGACTGAGATGGGGGGAGCCCAGGGCTGGGCTAGCAGGGGCTGCGGGTCGGGACTGAGATGGGGGGAGGCCAGGGTTGGGCTAGTAGGGGGGGTGTGGATCAGGACTGAGGGTGATTTTGAGATCACAGGGTCCCCGAGCAGCCTGTTGGTTTCCCCTCCATCAGTACAGACGTGCCTTGCCGTGCTGGTTTTGCCCACACCTGATCTCCGAGTTGTGCCTGGCTCCCTCCGTATCCTGGTTCCATTTGCTGGCTCCATTGGTGCGTTTGCTGGGACAGGTTGAGCTTGGCAGTGGCTTTCATTGTCCTTCCCCCCCCCCCCCCCTTGAAACTCTGGCGAGCCCCTGGGTGTCGCTTGGCCCCGGCGTGTGGGACCAGGGCAGGGGTTCTGAGCCCCCGTGGGTCTGCGGACTGTGTCTAAGGGGTCCGCGAAAGACTTAGACTGAAAACTGACGCAACAGAACTGAACTATAGATACAGACAGTAGATTTCCAGAGGGGGCCGCACCTGCATTCGAAATGAAAATGAAAAGAGGTTGAGAACCACTGGGCTGGGGGATATTTCCCGCCCTGCGGCCCCCGGGCAGGGCGGAGTCGGCGGTTGGGGTGCCCATCGGTTTGGTGGGCGCTGGCGAGGAGTTCCCGGCTGTGGCAGCAGGTCGCCTTCGGCCCAGCTGGCAGAACCGGGGCGGCTGTTCCACAGGAAGGACACACGTATCAGTAACAGGAAAGAAGCAGCAAAAGGAAACAGAAGCGATACATTATTGATGGGGCCGTTTGCTGCTGCTATATTCGGAGAGCAGCTCTTGAGCACTCAGCCGCCCGGCACTGAGCGGGGGAGAATGCGCGCGGTGAATGGCCTGGGGAAACACTGAACCCCGCGTTGCCCTCATGGGGGACGGAAAAGCCAATTTTAAAATAAATGTTTATAGTTTATGGAGTTAACATTCTCCAGTGGTTCGAGCCGGGGTGTCTGGGAGCCAGGACTCCGGGGTTCTGTCTCTGGGAGGGGAGTGGGGTAGAAATGTGGGGGGGGGGGGGCTGAGAGCCAGGACTCCTGGGTTCTGTCCCAGCTCTGGGAGGGGAGTGGGGTAGAGCAGAGAACTGGCAATCGGGTTCCTGGCTCTGGCCCTGACGGGCAGTGTGACTCTGGGTGAGTGATGTGCCTCAGTTTCCCCTTGTGTAGCCTGGCGGTGGTGCTGCTCACACTGGGGGCGTGAGGATTAGCAGATGGGTGCTGATGGCCTGAGGTGGAAGTTGTGCTGGGTTTGCAGGAGGCCAGGATCTGTTCCCATCTATGTGTGGTTCCTGGGCTGACGTGACCAAAAAGCTCCCAGAGAAACCAACATAAATGAGGGGGAAACGCGCACAGTCCCGGGACACTGGCCCAGCCAGACCACCCTCCCACCCCCTTTCTGTGCGGAGATAGCCAGAGCGGACTGGCTGGTGAGATGAGCCTGAGGCTGGGAGACTGGGCAGAAACCGAGAAAATCCAGGTCGGGAGCTGTCAAACCCAGAGGTTCTGGGTGACTCGCCCGGGCCATGGGCCGCTGAGCTGCAGGCGCCTCTACCCCGCTCGCAGGCGCAGCGTGCAGTGCCTGGCGTGAGTCAGAAATCCAGAGAATGGCAAA
>NW_020686190.1:0-1636 GCF_002925995.2 Terrapene triunguis
AGAGAACCAGCACACCCTTTACAACAACTAGTGAGATTATATAGACAGTTCCGTCGCGTCATAGTTAAGCAACTTAAAACCCCAAACCCCCCCTTATTAGTTAAAGCTTCTAATATTCATGCATATCTATCTTTTTTGACAGTACAAACAGTTCATGATGCCTCAGCAGCTTCTTATCAGCTTTTTCGTTACGTATCAGAGGCTGAGAGAAAAGAGGGAGTTACGTACAGATAAAAAACAGAAACAGGGAGTGGGGACTTCGAGTCTTCATCTGTTCAAACAAATTGTTCCTGGTACATTTGGTACAAGAATGCGGCCCCCACCTCCTATCTTATCCCCTGCAGCTTAAGCAAGCATGCCCTCAGGTCTTACAGAGAGGCAGGAATGGCCTAGCAACTACTGTTAGCCTGACTTTGGCTAACTTGGCCAAACAATGTTCTATACTCCATATTTTTGGGCCTAACATAGGGATTAAGCTGACCTAACTGTCACACAGGGAGTGAAATTTTTCACAGCACCAAGTTACGTATCTAGGTCAATCAAATTTTTAGGTGTAGACCAAGCCTAAGGGTATGTCTACACTGCAGCTGGGAGCAAGCCCCCTAACCCAGGTAGACACAGACTCTCAGTTCCAGGGCTCAAGCTAGTGTGCTAGAAATAGCTGTGTGGATGTTGCGGCTCACCCTCTCAAGCCCACCTGACCGCTTAGGCTTCAGTTCAGGTGGCTCGCCCAAGTCTCTGCCAGAGCCACAACGTCCATAAAGCTACTTTTAGTATGCTAGATCATGCCCCACTAGCACAAGTCTACCAAGGCTGGGAGGCTCATTCCCAGCTGCAGTATAAACATACCTTAACCCGTCTGCAGAAGATATCACCACCTGGGCCTTTTCCAAACCAAGCTACATGGCGGCAAGAAGAGAACCAATGTTAAACACAGGATGGACACTTTGTACAAGCACTTGGTGACATTTCATGCTAAGCTAAAAACAAAAGCTTATGTGAGGGATGGGTGAAGGAGCAGCAACATGGAGTGGGACCTGCCCTACAATCATACCTGAAAAAACAAAACTGACCACAACGAGTTCTTTCTTAAACATACCCAAGATTTCCCCCTCCCAGCCCTGCCCCAAACAGCAGGATCAACCCAGACAAAGGGCTCTTACTGATATAGGGGTCGTTGCTCCCTCTGGTTGGAAGCTCCAGGAGACGGACGTTGCGCTGCTGATCATCTCTGAGGATGAAAATGGGCATGGAAGTCTTGCTTCTGTCCCATTCTCCACAAAGAGCTCCTCTGGTGTCTTCACCTCAACTGCTGATACTCTGACTGTTTGGGGGTGGGGAAGAGGAAAAGGAAAAATGAAAGTCAAGAGCTGTCTTCCAGGACCAGCAAAGAACAAGCAACATGGGATGAACTGGCACCACCTCAAGAACTACACAAGAGAACCAAGAAGGCAGCATCACCCCTATGGTGATGGGTTGTGCAGATATCACATCAAGTTTATAGCATGGACACATTAGCTGGATCCTGCTTCCCCTTTCTTGTGGTGTTCGCTATGGGGTGTTCCATGCCAACAGCTGCTTCCTGTAGTGTAGCTGGTGGGAGACAACGTTATAGTACGAAACTCCCTCGTATTTA
>NW_020686191.1:0-4838 GCF_002925995.2 Terrapene triunguis
TTGTTCACGTCCATTCCACATTAGGTGACTCACAAGCTTACCATTGGAGGAGGGTAGGAGTCAAGGAATAACTGATTGAAGCACCGCCCTGCCGACCATCGCGTCATCTCTGGCCTGATGGTGGACCGCGTAATGGGCTGTGAAGGTATGCACCAACGACCAGGTGGCTGCCCTGCAGATCTCCTGGAGCGGGACCTGTGCCAAGAAGGCCGTCGAGGACGCCTGGGCCCTAGTGGAGTGAGCCCTGATCTGAGGTGCAGGCATGTTGGCGAGCTCATAGCACGTACGTATGCAAAGCACGATCCATGCCGACAGGCACTGCGTCGAAATAGGCTGGCCCTTCATCCGTTCCGCAACGGCCATGAACAGCTGAGTCGATTTACGGAAAGGCCTGGTACGGTCCAGGTAAAAAGCCAAGGCCCGCCGAACATCCAGGGTATGTAGGCTGCGATGGCTTGGGTCCGTATGGGGCTTGGGGAAGAACACCGGTAAACAAATGTCCTGCCCCGTGTGAAAATTCGTGACCACCTTTGGGAGGAATTTAGGGTGAGGCCTAAGCTGCACCTTATCTTTATAAAAGACGGTATAAGGAGGCTCCGAGGTGAGGGCCCTCAATTCCGATACCCTCCTAGCCGAGGTGATGGCCACGAGAAACGCGACCTTCCATGAAAGGTGCGTGAGGGAGCAAGAGGCCAGGGGTTCAAATGGCGGCCCCATGAGCTTAGTGAGGACCAGATTGAGGTTCCATGGGGGTGTAGGAGGGCACGAGTAGGGGAACACCCTCTCCAGACCCTTGAGGAATCGGACTACAGTGGGATTGGAGAACACGGATCTCCCCGATTCCCCAGGGTGGAACGCCGATATGGCGGCCAGATGCACCTTAATAGAAGCGGGGGCGAGGCCTTGATGCTTGAGGTACAACAAGTAGTCCAGAATCAGTGGTATCGAGGCCTGCAAAGGCTGGGAGTGTTGAGGCTCACACCACAGGGAGAAGCGCTTCCACTTGGCCAGGTAGGTTGCCCTTGTGGAGGGTTTCCTACTACCAAGGAGGATTTGCTGGACCTCGTGAGAACATCTGTGCTCCACATCACTCAGCCAGAGAGAAGCCATGCCGTGAGATGCAGCGACGGCAGGTTCAGGTGGAGTAGGCGACCCCGATCTTGGGTGATGAGGTCGTGATGGAGGGGGAGGGTTATTGGCGTGGTCACGGACAGTTCCAACAGAGTTGAGAACCAGTGTTGGCGCGGCCACGCCGGGGCGATGAGAATGACTGTCGCCCTGTCCCTGCGGGTTTTTAGGAGGACTCTGTGGATGAGTGGGAATGGGGGGGAAGGCGTACCTCAAGCTTCCGCCCCACGGGATTGCAAAGGCGTCCGCTAGTGAGCCCGGACTGCGGTTCTGGAATGAGCAAGACTGCGAGCACTGGCTGTTGTCCTCGGTGGCAAACAGGTCCACCTGGGGAAACCCCCACCTCAGGAAGATAGAACGGAGGATGTCCCGTCTCAGCCTCCACTCGTGCATGAGATAGGACCGGCTGAGACGGTCCGCCAGCCCGTTCTGGATCCCGGGGAGATACGCCACCCGAAGATGCACTGCATGGGCTATGCAGAAGTCCCAGAGGTGGAGAGCCTCGTGACAGAGGGGAGAGGACCGGGACCCGCCCTGCTTGTTTATATAAAACATAGCGGTAGTGTTGTCTGTCAGAACCGACACGCTGTGTCCTCTTATGGTAGCGTGAAAGGTCTGGCAGGCGAGGCGAACCGCCCTCAGCTCCTTCAGGTTGATGTGAAGCAACCGTTCCTCCCTGGACCACAAGCCCTGAGTGCGCTGGTCCCCTAGGTGCGCCCCCCAACCCAGGTCCGACGCGTCTGTTACTAACGTCAGAACTGGTTGTGGGGCGGCGAACGGGACTGCCGCGCAAACCTGCTGTTGATCGAGCCACCAACAGAGGGCGCTCGATACTCGAGCTGGGATCATGACGACCATGTCCAATGGGTCTCTGTTGGGGCAGTATACCTGGGCCAACCACAGCTGCAGAGGCCGGAGTCTGAGACGGGCGAGCCTGACTACGTGCGTGCATGCTGCCATTTGCCCCAAGAGTTGTAAACATCTGGCCGTGGGGAATCGCTGAATGGAGGTCACGGCCTCCTGGATAGCTAGGAACCGTGATACGGGAAGACTCGCCCATGCCGCCACCGAGTCCAGGACTGCCCCTATGAAGTCCAGCCTCTGAGTGGGGACTAGTGAAGACTTGGGCACATTGACCAACAGGCCGAGTTCTCGGAATACTTGCAGCGCCAGTGCCACGTGGGTGCGAACCTCCGCCTCCGACCGGCCCGCTAGGAGCCAATCGTCCAAGTACGGGTAGACGCGCATCCCTCTTTTTCGAAGAAAGGCCGCTACCACTGACATGCATTTCGTAAAAACGTGCGGGGCCGTTGCCAGGCCGAAGGGCAAGACCGTAAACTGGAAATGGCGCTGGTTGTCGGTGAAGCGCAGGAATCGCCGGTGGGCGGACCGGACAGCGATGTGAAAGTAGGCGTCTTTCATATTGAGGGCAGCGTACCAATCCCCCGGATCCAGGGAAGGAATGATGGTACCAAGGGAGATCATACGGAAACGTGGTTTGAGCAAGTACTTGTTCAACTTGCGAAGGTCCAGAATAGGACGGAGGCCCCCTTTTGCTTTGGGTATGAGGAAGTAAGTATCTCGAATAGAACCCTTTTCCTCTGAGGTCTGGGGGAACCTCTTCCACCGCTCCTACTGAAAGGAGGGTCTGTACCTCCTGCATGAGGAGTTGCTCGTGAGAGGGGTCCCTGAAGAGGGACGGGGTTGGTGGGTGGGAGGGAGGGGGCGAGGAGAACTGGAGGGTATAACCTGTCTCCACCGTGTGGAGGACCCAACGGTCTGATGTTATACTGGACCAAGCACGGTAGAAACGGACAGGCGGTCCCCGAAACACAGGGGGGGGATCCGGAACGGAGATGGGTACACTGTCCTCGATCGCAGCTTCAAAACCCTGGTTTGTTTCCCGGCTGCGGTTTGTTTTGGCCCTGGCTTTGGCCTTGGTTAGGTGTATTGTTGCGTCTACGCCTGTTATCCCTGCCCCGTCTGCGGTACGGCTCCTGTCGAGGGCGAGGGTGGTACTGCCTCTGCGGAGGTTGGGGCTTAAAGGGCTTCCTCTGTGTCAGTGGGGTGTGCATCCCCAAGGACTTGAGAGTAGCCCGAGAGTCCTTGAGGCTATGTAGTCTGGCGTCTGTTTGCTCTGAAAACAAACCCGAACCCTCGAACGGCAGGTCCTGGAGGGTGTTTTGCACCTCCGGAGGAAGGCCAGAAGACTGCAGCCATGCAGAGCGTCTCATTACAACGCCTGACGCGATTGTTCTAGCGGCTGCGTCCGCAGAGTCAAGTGAGGCCTGTAAAGAGGTTTTGGCCACCGCCTTCCCCTCGTCCACTATGGCCGCAAACTCGGGCTGTGAGCCCTGAGGCAAGGCGTCCCTGAACTTGGACACTGATGCCCAAGAGTTAAAGTTGTGCCTATTCAGGATCGCTTGCTGGTTTGCGATCCGTAACTGGAGGCCTCCGGACGAGTAGACTTTCCTGCCAAATAGGTCTAGCCGTTTTGCTTCCTTGGCCTTGGGCCTGCTGGCCATGCCTTTCCCGTTCGTTAACCGCCGAGACGACCAGCGAACATGGGGTCGGGAGAACAGAAAGTCAAACCCCTTGGACGGGGCAAAGTACTTCCTCTCCACGCCCTTTGCAGTTGGCACAGAGGAGGCTGGCGTTTGCCATACGGTCTTATAGTTTGACTGGACCGTTTTTATGAGCGGGAGCGCGATCCTAGAGGGACCCTCCGGGCTCAGAATGTCCACCATCGGGTCCTCCTGTTCAACCATCTCCTTTGCTTGTAGTCCCAAGTTGAGGGCTACCCGCCGGAGCAGGTCCTGGTGCGCCCGGTGGTCAATAGGGGGAGGGCCGGACACTGTTGTGCCCGCCACGGCTTCGTCCGGTGAGGAGGAGGAGGAGGTCATGGCCTTCTGTGCGTCCTCTTCCTCCTGCAACTCATCAGGTGTGTGGCCCTCCGGGGAGTGGTCCCTGCCATGGGCATGGGACAGTGCCGGGCTCGGTGCCGAGTCAGCCCTCTCCGCGTCTGGCGGCCTGGAGACTGTAGCCTCTTTGCGGGAGGCAGTTCGGCACCGTGGGGAGCGGGACCGGTGTCCAGAGGGGCCCAATCTCGAGATTCTGGACGGCGGGCCCTGTTGGTGGTAGGCCCACGGGGTCCAAAAGGGCCACCTGTCCCGGATGGTTCCAGTGCAGAGGCCAAGAGGTGTAGTGCTCTCTAGTGGCTTGCGCCCTGTGTCCATATCTGCTTGAAAGGCCGGAGCCCTCCTCCGACACTACGGACAGCGACCTAGAGGGCCACAGCGGTGCCGTGGGGTGGTGCCGGTCCGGTGTCGGGGAGCGGTGCCGTCGGGACTGGGACCGTGAGTAGCGCCGTGCCGATCTGGACCTGGAACGGTACCGTTGACCGCGGGACCGGGAGCGGCTGCGGGAGGATGGTCTTGGGAACCTCGCCACCGAAGCGTCCCGGTGCCTGCTTGAGCCGGGCTGTTGGGACGGTGCCTCACTCGCGTCGGGGCCTGACTGTTTGGTGGCCTGTTGCGCGGCGGGAAGCTGGGAGTCCACCGAGGCGGAGCTCGACCGGGACCGGCGCTGAGATGGCGACCGCGATGGGCGCATCATCGCCGGCTTGCCCTTGGATGGCAAACGCGGCGGAATGTCTTTAGTGCAGAGTGTGCTTTCGGAGGACAATTCAATGAGGTCCTTTGCTGCCTCAA
>NW_020686192.1:0-9765 GCF_002925995.2 Terrapene triunguis
GCAGCCACTGGGAATCGTCCCACACCTGCAGCACGATGCGGTCCCACCAGTCTGTGCTTGTTTCCCGGGCCCAGAATCGGCGTTCCACGGCATCAACCTGCCCCAGGAACACCATGATTTCCACATTGCTGGGGCCTGTGCCTTGGTCTAGGTCCATGTCCATTTCCTCATCACTCTCGTCGCCACACTGCAATCGGCTCCTCCTCGGCTGGTTCTGGTTTTGCTTTGGCATGTCCTGGCTCTGCATATACTCCAGGACAATGCGCGTGGTGTTCATAGTGCTCATAATTGCCGCGGTGATCTGAGCGGGCTCCATGATCCCAGTGCTAGCTATGGCGTCTGGTCTGAAAAAAGGCGCGAAACTAGTATCTGAAGGACCAGGGGAAGGAGGGAGGGAGGGGCGAGTGACGACATGGCATACAGGTACAGGAAATTAAAATCAAGAAAGGTGGCTTTGCATCAGGGAGAAACACCAACAACTGTCACACAAAATGCCCCCCCCCCCGAGATTGAACTGCAAAGCCTGGGTTTAGCAGGCCGTTGATTTGACGGAGGGAGGGGGGAAGGAAATGAATACAGAACAAATCTATTTTTTACATCTAAAGACGACGGTGCAGCATGACTGATAGCCCTCAGCATTTTCTGGGTGCTTGGCAGGAAATACTGGGCGCTTGGCAGTTAGCCTTCAGGCCTATTGCATGATCTGATACCCACTGCAGTATGACGACGATGGATACCAGTCGTAATATACTATCTACTGCCAAAAGGCAAGGTGTTGCTGCTGTGTAGCAATGTAGCCGCACGTCTGCCAGCCCCACATCTGCCAGCACCCAGATCGCCCTCGGCCTCTTCTGGGTGCTTAGCAGAAAATACTGGGCGCTTGGCAGAAAATAGCATACTACGACTGATAGCCATCTGTCAAGGCTGTATCCCCACTTTGAACTTTAGGGTACAAGAGTGAGGGCCTGCATGAGGACTTCTAAGCTTAACTACCAGCTTAGTTCTGGTCCGCTGCCACCATTCCGTATCCTGGGAAGCTTTTAGAAACCTCTCACTAATTCCCTGGTGAATACAGATCCAAACTCCTTGGATCTTAAACAAGGAGAAATTGACCCTTCCCCCCTGTGACAATGCGGTTCTGGCGGAACCCAACTGAGAGTGCCAACTCAGGACAAATTGCTCAAACAGGGCAGTTACAGCCCAAGGCTGGGGTTTTTTCCACCTCTAAGGCAAACCAAACCAGCCAGATTAGGAGGACTTCGGTCTCACCCCACTGGCTAACCGCAAGTCTCACAAGCAATCTCCTTAGACACTCCAGTTTCCCAGTATTACCACTAGTGCCACTCGTTATGGGGACAAATGGTTATGAAAACCAATACCCCAGTAAAAGAAAAAGGTTCTCCTGATCCCAAAGGACCAAGCCCCAGACCCAGGTCAATATACAGATCAGATCTTACCCACAAATCACGCTGTTGCCAATCCTTTAGAATCTTAAATCTAAAGGTTTATTCATAAAAGGAAAAAGATAGAGATGAGAGTTAGAATTGGTTAAATGGAATCAATTACATACAGTAATGGCAAAGTTCTTGGTTCAGGCTTGCAGCAGCGATAGAATAAACTGCAGGTTCAAATCAAGTCTCTGGAATACATCCCCCGCTGGGATGGGTCCTCAGTCCTTTGTTCAAAGCTTCAGCTTGTAGCAAAGTTCCTCCAGAGGTATGAAGCAGGATTGAAGACAAGATGGAGATGAGGCATCAGCCTTATATAGTCTTTTCCAGGTGTAAGAACACCTCTTTGTCCTTACTGCGGAAAATTACAGCAAAATGGAGTCTGGAGTCACATGGGCCAGTTCCTGCATACTTTGCTGAGTTACAAGGCGTATCTGCCTTCTCTCAATCGGTCCATTGTATAGCTGATGGTCCTTAATGGGCCATCAAGCAGGCTAGGCAGAGCTAACACCAATTTGTCTGGGATGTCACCCAGCAGCATAGCATAAGTTTGAAATACAGACAGTAATAGAGCCAATATTCCTAACTTCAACTACAAAATTGATACACACATATAGACAGCATAATTATAACCAGTAAACCATAACCTTGTCTTAGACACCCCATTTGACCCCCTTTACACAAGATCTGGGTGCCACTACAGGACCTTGGTTGCAACAATGATCTATATGGTCCCAGATTATATCAATAACGTCACACCCCCTCCTTCCTTTCACCAACTCCTGGTGAATACAGATCCAAACCCCCTTGGATCTTAAAACAAGGAGAAATCAATCAGGTTCTTAAAAAGAAGGCTTTTAATTAAAGAAAAAGGTAAAAATCATCTCTGTAAAATCAGTATAGAAAATAACTTTACAGGGTAATCAAACTTAAAGAGCTCAGAGGACCCCCCTCTGTCTTAGGTTCAAAGTACAGCAAACAAAGATAAACACTCTGGTAAAAGGTACATTTACAAGTTGAGAAAACAAAGTAAAACTAAGACGCCTTGCCTGGCTTTTTTACTTATAAGTTTGAAATATGAGAGACTTGTTTAGAAAGATGGGGAGAACCTGGATTGATGGCTGGTCCCTCTCAGTCCCAAGAGCGAACAACCCCTTAAACAAAGGGCACAAAACAAAAGCCTTTCCCTCCCCAAGATTTGAAAGTATCTTGTCCCCTTATTGGTCCTTTGGGTCAGGTGTCAGCCAGGTTACCCGAGCTTCTTAACCCTTTACAGGTAAAAGGATTTGGAGTCTCTGTACACAAGAGAGCTGTTACCCTTCCCTTTATAGTTATGACACCATCATTGTCAAGACAGTTCGATAGGACAGAGCATGTCTGCCCAGGTGCCCATGATTGACAGCCACTGCTGTACGACGAGGACGGTTACCAGTCGTAATAAACCATCTACTGCCAAAAGGCAAAAGGTAAGGGGCTGGTGCAATGCAGCCCTACGGCTGCCAGCCTCACAGCTACCAGCACTCAGATCGCCGATGAAGGCTACCAGTCATGCTGCACCGTCTACCGCCAAAAGGCAGTTAGCTGCTGCTGCTGTGTAGCAATGCAGTCCCACGTCTGCCGGCACCCGGATGACATATGGTGACGGTGAGCTGAGCTGAGCGGGCTCCATGCTTGCCATGGTATGTTGTCTGCACAGGTAACCCAGGTAAAAAGGCGCGAATCTATTGTCTGCCGTTGCTGTGACGGAGGGGGAGGGGCCTGACGACATGTACCCAGAACCCCCCGCGGCACTGTTTTGCATCATTCGGGCATTGGGATCTCAACCCATAATTCCAATGGGCGGCGGAGACTGCGGGAACTGTGGGATAGCTACCCACAGTGCAATGCGCCGGAAGTCGACGCTAGCCTCAGTACTGTGGACGCGGTCCGCCGACGTAATGCACTTAGAGCATTTTATGTGGGGTCACACACAATCGGCTGTATACAACCGATTTCTATAAAACCAGCTTCTATTAATTCGATCTAATGTCGTAGTGTAGACATACCCTGAGTAAAAGGTTACCCATCTTGTTTCAAGCAATTTTCCTCTTAACAGAAAATTTATTTTAAAGTTCATCAAAATAAATTCCTTTTGAAATAGAAATAATTACAGTCTACACTGGGTCTCCATTTTCATAAATGCTATTTCTCTCACATGTTCCCCCACTCTAATTCCTTTGGAGTGAGGTTTTACTTTTCAGGATTATCCACCATTGCCGGTATAGTAGGAGGGGGCGGGGAGAGAACTAGAAGAAAACCTGAATTATATTGTAACACTGAAAGTTATCACATAATCAGCCTCTTACTTTACACTAATTAACTTCATGTTTATTTTCATTGTCGGTGGTAACAACTTATTCAAAGATTACAAAATATAAACCGATAGGGCAGTTCTCTTAATTCCCATTTCCATCCAGTCAAATTTGTGTGAAGTCACATTCTACGGTAACCTAGGAGCCTTCCATTTCTGTGAGTTCATTTCACCCTGGCTCTTCTCCCAGAAGTGTGGGTGGAAGGGGTCTCACACTATGTGGGAAGGTTGCATCATGAGAAAAAGCACCTGTGCTCTATTTTCACACTTTCTAATCTTTCAAAGTAGCAGCAGGTGGAGAAGTGATACAAATGCATAAGACTTAATAGCAAAGCTAAGAGACCAAACCACAGACTCTGGACTCAACATTCATGTATCCTGCAGTCTGAACTTGGAATCTGATACATTCCCTAATTGGCTACCATCATTTGCCCAGCATGGAAGTACTTCTTGTCCAGCAAGTCAGCGAGATTGGGACCCATATTCATGGAATGGCTCTGAAGGAATCAGCTGTTTCTCTCTCTGCTTCATGAAACTTTGGATCCAAATGGTAAAAGACAGTTGTGCCCAATTTAATCATGGCATCCTTTAGGAGTGTGACCAATGCCACTTAACTAGGGAGCAGTGTTCTAAAAATAGTTTACCTGGGCCACAGGTCACCATAGCTTCCATCTCTGGAGTGAAAATCAACCACTAGTACCTGCAATTTCTACCTGAGTTCTTGTCCAATCTTTGACCTTTATTGGAGTAATTTTACACTTCTCTGGCGTAGAATTCTTCACTAACCACACAATATATCAGGCCTGGTCTACACTAGGAGGTTATGTCGAATTTAGCAGCGTTAATTCGAATTAACCCTGCACCCGTCCACACAACGAAGCTCTTTATTTCGACATAGAGGTCTCTTTAAATCGATTTCTGTACTCCTCCCCGACGAGGGGGAGTAGCGCTAAATTCGACATGGCCATGTCAAATTAGGGTTAGTGTGGACGGAATTCGATGCTAATAGCTCCGGGAGCTATCCCACAGTGCACCACTCTGTTGACACTCTGGACAGCAGTCCGAGCTCGGATGCTCTGACCAGCCACATAGGAAAATCCCCGGGAAAATTTGAATTCCTTTTCCTGTCTGGCCAGTTTGAATCTCATTTCCTGTTTGGACATCGTGGCGAGCTCAGCAGCACTGGCAACGATGCAGAGCTCTCCAGCAGAGGTGACCATGCAATCGCAGAATAGAAAGAGGGCCCCAGCATGGACTGATCGGGAAGTCTTGGATTTGATCTCTGTGTGGGGCGATGAGTCCGTGTTTTCGGAGCTGCGATCGAAAAGACGGAATGCGAAGATCTACGAGAAGATCTCAAAAGCCATGACGGAGAGAGGATACAGCCGGGATGCAACGCAGTGACGCATGAAAATCAAGGAGCTGAGACAAGCATACCAGAAGACCAAAGAGTCAAACGGACGCTCCGGATCCCAGCCCCAGATGTGCTGTTTCTACGAGGCACTGCATTCCATTCTAAGTGCGGCCGCCACCACTACCCTACCACTGTCCGTGGACTCTGACGATGGGGTATTGTCGACGGCTGCTTCCTCGGAGCTGTTCGCGGACGGGGAAGATGAGGAAGGAGATGAGGAGGACGAGGCAGTCGATAGCGCTTTCAACGCTGATTTCCCCGACAGCCAGGATCTCTTCATCACCCTCACGGAGATCCCCTACCAACCCTCCCAAGGTGGTAACCCGGACTGTGAATCAGGGGAAGGATCAGTAGGTAAGTGTTTTAAACATTTATTTTGAATAGAATAGGCATGGTATGTTAGCAATGGGTTTTTAATGATTAGTTTGCCCTAGGCGCTTAACTTTTTAGTCCTTGCCAGTGCAGCTACTGGAAAAGTCTGTTAACATGTCTGGGGATAGAGTAGAAATCCTCCTGGGACATCTCCATGAAGCTCTCCTGGAGGTAATGTGAAAGCCTTTGCATCAGGTTCCTGGGGACAGCGGCCTTATTGCCTCCTCCATGGTAGGAAACTTTTCCGCGCCAGGCTAGCAGCAGGTACTCCAGTATCATTGCCTGGCAAAGCATGGCGGCATATGGCCCTGGTGTTTGCAGGCATTCACGCAGCATGCGGTCTTTCTCTGTCTCCGTAATCCTCATCAGAGTGATATCACTCATGGTGACCTGCTTTGAATTAGGGGAATTTTAGTATGGGGATTGATTGCCTGTTCCTTTAAATAACTGTAACCGGCGGTTTACAGCCACGCGGTGGGGGCGGGGAGGCGAACCGTTCCTGCTGAACGGTTCACCGGCAGCATGCAGGGATCTTTCCCGGGGACAGCCGCGACAGGGGTGGGACAGGGGCAGAGTTTATGCTGGCCGGATCGCCGGCAGCAGGAACTGGCCAACGCTAGGAGCATTGCTTGGAACGTGAAAGGACGGCACTGCTGTAAATTAAGCTTTAAGCAGGCAAAAGTCTATGGCTTACCATGGCGGCCTGCTAGCAGAATTCCGTTGTCCCGCCCCGCTTGTGTGATCTGTACAGCAAGACCCCAGGCACTCAATGTGAAGACAGAAAATTCGACCTTGTACTGAGTGCACATGTGATAGGTACTGTGCATGGTCCTGTTCACAAAGACTATATTCATTGTTTGCAAAAATGTATCTTTTTGAGGAATTCATTCCCTTTTTCCCATCCCACAGCTGCGAGTGTCTCCCGAGCTACCCCGGCATCCCCCTCCCAGAGGCTGGCGCAGATCAGGCGGTGAAAGAAAAGGACACGTGACGAGATGTTCTCAGAACTTATGTTCTGTTCCCGAGCCGAGGCGGCACAGCAGACCCAGTGGAGGGAGAACATGTTGCAATACCAGCGATCACACAACGAACGGGAGGACAGGTGGTGGCAGGAAGACCAGCAGGTGACTCAAACGCTGCTTGGACTAATGAGGGAGCAAACGGACACGCTCTGGTGCCTTGTAGATGTTCTGCAGGACCGGAGGCAGGAGGACAGAGCCCTGCTGCATTCTATCTCTAACCGCCCTCCCCCGCCACAAAGTCCCCCCCCCCCTCACCCAAAGTCCCAAGAAGGAGGGGCGGCAGGGGCTGTGAAAACAGTCAGTCCACCCCTGCAGACTGCTCAAATTGCAGAAGGCTCTCATTCTCAAAGATTTGATACGTCCTTTCCTTCCCTCCAAATGCACCTCACCCAAGCCCCCATCCCAGTTTCATCCCCTAACTGTGTAGTTCTTAATAAAAAATACATTTCTGTTAATTACTGTTTCCGTCATGTTCTTTTAGAGGAGAGTGTGTTTGAAGGGGGGGAAGGGGGTTGGTAATTGGAGAGGACAGTCATCTTTACCAGGGTACAGACATGGGGGCAGGTTCAGCAGAAGGTCACACACACATTGCAGTCATTAGGCACCCTGGTCAGTC
This sequence comes from Terrapene triunguis, assembly GCF_002925995.2. Taxonomy (NCBI): domain Eukaryota; kingdom Metazoa; phylum Chordata; order Testudines; family Emydidae; genus Terrapene; species Terrapene triunguis. Next base: position 7,223 of record NW_020686192.1, read on the forward strand.
TGGGAGGTGGTTTTCATGTTCTGTGTGGGGGGGTTATGTGAGTTTGTGGCGGGGGAGGGCGGTTACAGATCTTATGCAGCAGTCCTTAGCCTGGATGACAGAGCCACGCAGCAGGGGATCTGTAACCGCCCTCCCCTGCCACAAAGTCACATAGCCCCCACACACAGAGTCCCGAAAAGGAGGGGTGGCAGGCTCTGTTGAAACAACCAGTCCACCACTGCGGACCGCTCTAGGAGCAGGAGCCTGTCATTCCTCGAGTTTAGAAGCGTCCTTTCCATCACTACACCCGCTCCCCACCACAGTCTGCGTCCCAGTTTCAACCCTTTACCGCGAAATCCTTAATAAAGAAAACGGTGTTAATGAACAAAGTTTCATTTATTTTATTTTTAAAGGTGTGTTGGAAGGGGGGGGAAGGGGGTTGGTAACTGGAGAGGATAGTCAACATTAACTGGGTAAAGAAACGGGGGCAGATTCAGCTTCTGTTTAAAAAAACGTAATACTCACAGGTTACCCTGGTCACTGTGGAAACTAGCTTTCAAAGCTTCCCGGATGCACAGCGTGTCCCGCTGGGCTCTTCTAATCGCCCGGGTGTCTGGTTGGGCGTAATCAGCAGCCAGGCGATTTGCCTCAACCTCCCACCCTGCCATAAATGTCTCCCCTTTGCTCTTACAGAGATTGTGGAGCACACAGCAAGCTGCAATAACAATGGGGATATTGGTTTCGCTGAGATCAGAGTGAGTCAGTAAGCTTCTCCATCTCCCCTTCAGATGTCCAAAAGCACACTCCACCACCATTCTGCACTTGCTCAGCCGGTAGTTGAACAGTTCTTTTTCACTGTCCAGGGCGCCTGTATAGGGCTTCATGAGCCAGGGCATTAGCGGGTAGGCTGGGTCCCCGAGGATCACTATAGCCATCTCCACATCCCCAACAGTTATTTTGTGGTCCGGGAAGTAAATACCTTCCTGCAGCCGTCTAAACAGACCAGAGTTCCTGAAAACGCGAGCGTCATGAACCTTGCCCGGCCATCCGACGTTGATGTTGGTAAAACGTCCCCTATGGTCCACCAGTGCTTGCAGCACCATTGAAAAGTAGCCCTTTCGGTTAATGTACTGGCTGGCCTGGTGGTCCGGTCCCAGGATAGGGATATGAGTTCCATCTATAGCCCCACCGCAGTTTGGGAATCCCATCGCAGTGAAGCCATCTATGATCACCTGCACATTTCCCAGGGTCAATACCTTTAAGAGCAGTAGCTCAACGATTGCGTTGGCTACTTGCATCACAGCAACCCCCACGGTAGATTTGCCCACTCCAAATTGATTCGCGACTGACCGGTAGCTGTCTGGCGTTGCAAGCTTCCAGAGGGCTATGGCCACTCGCTTCTGGACAGTCAGAGTTGCTCGCATCCGGGTGTCCTTGCGCTTCAGGGCAGGGGACAGCAACTCGCAAAGTTCCAGGAAAGTTCCCTTACGCATCCGAAAGTTTCGCAGCCACTGTGATTCATCCCAGACCTGCAGCACTATGCGGTCCCACCAGTCCGTGCTTGTTTCCCGGGCCCAGAATCGCTGTTCCACAGCATCAACATGACCCATTGCCACCATGATGTCCACGGTGCGGGGTCCCGTGCTTTGTGAGAAGTCTGTGCCCCTCTCAGACTTAATGTCCTCACCACGCTGCCGTAGCCTCCTCGCCCGATTTCTCAGCATCTGCCTCTGAAAAAGGTGGATGATAAGGCGTGAGGTGTTGACAACGGCCATAACTGCAGCGATGATCGCAGCAGGCTCCATGCTCGCGGTGCTGTGGCGTCCGCGCTGTCAATCACCAGAAAAGTGCGCGAACTGATTGCCCGCCGGCGCTTTCACGGAGGGAGGGCGGGAGTGAGGGTTGAATGACGACAGTTACCCAAAACCACCCTTGACACATTTTTTTCCCCAGCAGGCATTGGGGGCTCGACCCAGAATTCCAATGGGCAGTGGGGACTACGGGAACTGTGGGATAGCTACCCACAGTGCACCGCTTCCAATGTCGATGCTTGCCCCGTTAGTGTGGACTCACAAAGTCGAATTACTGTCCTTAGTGTGGATACACACGTTCGACTTTGTAATATCGGTTCCACAAATTCACTTTAAGTAAAATCGAACTACTCTCGTAGTGTAGACATACCCTCAGTAGTGAAAATGAGGTATAACTCCCTCAAATATGCCCTTTTATTTCCTTAATCTGGTGGCACAGATTCAAATTAGGGACTAAATTCAGGAGTGGCTTAGAATCCCTGTAAGACACCACATGTCAGGTATCTATTGAAAATAGGTATCTTTCTGCAGCTATATCACATTCAACACAGATTTCATTTTCTACACATTTGCAGCATCTGACAGCGGTGAGCTGAATAGAAATCTCACTTCCATTTTCCCCATCCCTACCTAGATAGGGATTGCATTTCCCAAATAGTAAGCACATGATTCCTAACGGATTAGGAAGGAGATCTCTTCAGGAGCGACCTCCTGCAGGGCCTGGGCCACAACTGCTTTGGGAGCCCAATGCAT
>NW_020686193.1:0-7654 GCF_002925995.2 Terrapene triunguis
TTCTTTTCCACACTCGCCATAATTCACCACCAGATGTCAGGGTAGAGCTCATCCTGACTCTGCTTACACAGAGAACAGGGATCCAATGGAGGGATGAAAAGATCAGGGTGAAACGGAAAACCAAAGACAGGGGAAATGATCTTGCAAAGCCATTCTGAAGAGAGGTGGGCACGATTGCCTATTTTTTCTCTCTTTCAAAGACAATTAAAAGGTCAATGTATAAAGTCTTTTTTGGTTGGCCATTCATGTGACACCATTGAGAATCTGCTTCCCCTTTTTTTGTACAAGTCTCTGCTCCAATTTCTTCTTACACATTTTGTGCCAGGTCCTGCTTCACTCTGTGTCACTGTGTGCCTGGCGCAGTAATAGGAGGCAGTGTCTGCAGCTGTCAGCGAGCGGAGCCGCAGGTAAAGCTCGTTCTTGGAGGTGTCTTGTGTGATGGAGATTCGGCTCTGGAGGGGGGGGGATGGAGCCGGAGGTGGAGAGAATTTTTTAAAAGTAAACGGTACAAAAGATTTGAAGAGTCAGTTGTCGATCATTGGAGGAACATACAGAGTATGGGGAGGATGTTGTTATGTCAGGGTTGGCAGCACACATAATACATACAGACTGTAGTGTCTCCAATGGGGGGGTGGGCGGTGGGCGAGATCAAGACACAGTTGGTAAGCGGTGAGGGTCAATCATCCACATAGGGGGTATAAATAGTCCTGGATACAAGTAGGTGGGCTGGGTAATGGTGATGGGGCAACCTTCATGTGGTGGGATTCAGTTAGGTTGGGTAGGTTCGGGGTTCAGGGAAAAAGGCCCAGCGGGGGGGGGGGGTTAATAGGTCCCTTCCCCCTTGCGGGTGGGTGAGGTCTCCCCGGCTCACTCTTGGCATTGGCGGTGGCCGGTGAGGTTTGGTGGGTTCAGTGTTCAAGGGGTAAGGCCCATCGGGGAGGGTATATAGGCCCCTTTCCCCTTGAGGGTGGGCGAGGTCCCCTCGGCTCACTCTCGTGATCGGCTGTGGCCGGTGGGGTTGGGCGGGTTCGGGGCTCGGGGGGGGAGGGCCCGTAGGAGGGGGTTTAAAGGTCCCTTCCCCCTTGCGGGTGGGCGAAATCTCCCTGGCTCACTCTCGGCATTGGAAGTGGCCAGTGAGGTTGGGTGGGGTTGGGGCTCAGGGGGTAAGGTCCCTTCCCCCTTGCGGGTGGGCGAGGTCTCCCCAGCTCGCTCTCGGAGTTGGCGGCGGCCGGTGAGGTTGGGTGGGTTCGGGGCTCAGGGGATAGGGCCCAGTGGGGAGGGGGGGGTTAGCGAGTCCCTTCTCCCTTGCAGGTGGGCGAGGTCTAATCGGCTCACTCTTGGTATTGGCGGTGACTGGTGATGTGTTCTGTGTAGATGTCCTGGGACCAACGGATAGTGTCTGAGACCATTAGGCGTCTCATGAGCCGTGCGTAGTGACGGCCCACTCCACAGGTCCTCAGCACTCGTTCGTTGCATGGGTCCCAGGCACCCAGGGCCCCGACAAGCTGAACGTCTGTGTGGACCTCGTAGCCCTTGGACCGCAGGGTGTCAGCCAGGGGGGCATATTTTTCAAGCTTGCGGGCTCGGGCTTCACGGAAGGCCGGGGTCCTGTTCTCGAACGGAATCGTTACGTCGACCAGGATGATCTTTTTTCCAATCTCGTCCGTGACGACGATGTCTGGGCGCAGCAGGCTGTCGGTGCCGGGGACGGTGCGGTTAACGGCGACTTCCCCCAGGCGCGGGTCGATGGCCTTCACCAGGCGGTCCTGGACAGCGTTGTGGCGCAGCTGCCAGGCTCTGGCATGGGGCTTGCAGCAGCATAGGATGTGGGGCAGGGTTTCGGTGACGTACCCGCACTTCCTGCAGCGTTTGTCCCGGTTCCCGTGGCGGATGGCACCGTTGAGGGGGACGCAATTCAGCCGGGCGCGGTGTATGAACCGCCAGTCGGCGAACCGGGTGAAGCTGCCCGTGGGGAGGAAGTGGTTGCTGGAGTCCCACTTGCTGGTTACGTCGAAGGCCTTACCCTGGTCCGGTTTTTTCTTCAGGGTGTCCACGTAGAGCGTGTGGACTGCGGCCTTCAGGGATCTCTCCAGCACGCCTCTGGCTCCGGGGGCGACGATGGTGTTGTCCTCCGTTCCGATCCGTGGTATCAGGACTCCCAGCTCCTGACGTTCCTCGCTCCATTCCCAGCGGCAGCCCAGTCGCTTCCCCAGCCAGCGTGTGGCGTTGCAGGCGCAGGACCACAGTGAGGCGAAATCGCCCCTGTCCCGGGCGAAGTCGCCGTCCAGGGAGCCGCTCAGGAAGGTGGCCACATCTCGGTCGGAGGGAGGTCTGCCGATTCGTTTCTCGGTGGCGGCGTGCAGGGCAGTCGTTGCAATGTTCTTCACCTTGGTGTCCGGGCACGTCAGGAGGCGGAAGGCGTCCATTGTTGTAGCCCAGCCATTCCAGCCCTTTGCCAGGAGCCTGTCGGATCCAGTGACAAGTGTAACCGCTACTGGCAATGGAGAAACCAGAGGCAGTACATGTCAGATGGAGAGATTCTGAGGGCTTCATGGTCCCAGGACCAGACTGAACCAACTTTACTTCAGAAAGGGCACCTAGAAAGGGAATACGGATTAAAAAATGTATTAAAGTGAATGTTAAAATTATATAATCTACGGGTTGAGGAAATAGTGTCTGTACATCTTGGCATAGTGCTTAAATTATCCAAAAATACAAAGTTTGGTTTAAAAGTCACACAATACATAATCAGCAATACAATACATCTCTGTCATTTAGTAACGACTGGATATAGTCACATGTTTAACGGTGAAACACTTGGAAGTCATATATGTGTAAGCAGAGTCAGGATGAGCTCTACCCTGACATCTGGTGGTGAATTATGGCGAGTGTGGAAAAGAACTCCAGGGGCTGATCTTGTTTGCATAGGCACACCCACTCGCCTAGCATGAAACAACAGCAACTGAAAGTGGTTACTTTGGCTGGTGTGGGATCCCCAGTTTCTCTATTATTGGGGCGGGAAGAATAAAGTTTTGTTACCCCGATTCTGTGAATCAAGGCCAGTGGAACTGTTGTATGACAGAAGGACTGAGTGAGTCCTTCACCATTACCTAAGTAGCACTTGCTTGACAAGGGGCATGGGTTACAAAACCCAGTGAATAGAGAGAGGATGGGGACAGGTGTTTGTACCTGATGGCATGGGCCCCCTTGGAGGGTTTGAAACACCGATTGCACCGCCTCCTCTCTCCACTGTTGAATGTCAGAGCTAACTTTGATTCCATTAGGAGTCTAGTTACAGGCTGCTGAGCTGAATTCACTTTGGGCAATGGTGCATTAGTACTGGGGCTCCCCTACTATACTATAAGCTGAAATCACAAAAGGGCTAAAGTTATTAAGAGCTGAGATCACTGAGTGCTGTGTTAACTAGTGGGGGAGCCTGAAGCTATATTGCTCAGCAGCTGGCAGAGCAATTTGTGGGTACGACTGGAGGAGCAGTGAGCGGCGTGGAGCCTTGTGGGGCTGGTTGGATTGGCCCAAGGAACGGCGAGCGGAGCTGTTTGCGGGGACGGCTGGAACGGCTCACAGGTCGGTGAGCGGAGCGGAGCAGTTTGTAGAGCGGAGCAGTTTGTGGGATGGCAGGAAGTGGACTGGCTCGTGGTGAAGGCTGCGGCGGAACCCCTATGGGGAAACAGATGGCTGGCCAGCCTCGGATCACGTAAGGTGCCCCTTAACACCCTGCGTGCCCCCCCCCCTTTTACTCTGGGGCTGCACTGACCAGGGACAGAGACTTTGGGGGTTGTTGGACTTTTGGAACTTTGGGTGGTTGCTGGACCCAAGAGACTTTGGGAGTGTTGGACTTTGGGGACTCTGGGTGATTTTTTGGGTTGCTGGATTCAAGAGCCAAAGGGAAAGGACACAGCCCCATTTGCTGGGGTGGGTTTTGCTCATGGTTTGGGTTATGAATCCTGTTTGTGGTGTTTTTCCAATTTTATGCTGATGTCATTTACCTCATGTTATTAAACATTTTCTGCTACACTCAGACTCCGTGCTTGCGAGAGGGGAAGTATTGCCTCTTAGAGGTACCCAGGGGGGTGGTATGTAATTGTCCCAGGTCACTGGGTGGGGGCTCGAGCCGGTTTTGCATTGTGTTATTGAAACAGAACCTCTAGATACAGAATCCGGCCCTTGTTGCTGCCAACTTAGATGGGCAGAAGGGTTACATATGTTTAATTAAGCTAATTATTTTTTCCAGGGGATCTCGTGTGTGTCATTGAATCTCGCAATTCCTCTTTCTGCAGTATCACGTTGAGAGAAAAAAAACAAGAAGCTGTTTTTGACTACTCTGTTTTCGTTTTCGCCTACGCTGCATTTTCTTTCCATTTACAGGGAGTTTAGTTGGGGAATCTCGTTGCTCTGAGTCAATCTGGCCTCACTGCACAGTTCAGAATCCGCTTCCCCTTTTTGTACCAGTCCCTGCTTTGCTCTGTGTCACTGTGTAGCTCCTGGCGCAGTAATAGGTGCCACTGTCTCCGGCCTCCATGCCTCTCATTTCCAAATACACCTCGCTTTTAGAGGTGTCCCTGGAGATGGTCAGTCGGTTTTTCAGAGACTCCTGGTAGTATTTGTCTTCATTCCAGTACACAATAGATAACCACTCCAGGCCTTTCCCCGGGGGCTGTCGAACCCAGCTCACCCCATACCCGTACTCAGTGAGAGAGAATCCAGAGACGGAACAGGTGAGTCTCAGGGTCTGTGAGGGCTTCACCTGGGCCGCTCCGGTCTGCAGCAATTTAACCTGGGAACGGACACCTGCAAAGAGCACGGAGAAATCTCAGTCAGAGAGAGGATCAGCAGCGGGATCGATAGAAAGGGGCGAGTGCTCCCTCCTATCGTACTTACATGCTGCAATAGCAAAGAGAAGGAGAGAGAGAAGCAAAGTTTTCATCTTCCCTCCTGGAAATCAGCTAGGAAGAGGCACGAAGACCCAGAGGGAATGACACAGATTTCACTTTTGCAGGGACCGCTGAAATAAAGAACGGAAATATTCTAGTCTTAAGAGGAAGCAAAATAATCATTTGCATACCCCGCCCTCTCATGCAAAGCACGGGTAAATTAGTTCTCTCTGTAGTCCTCCTAAATGTTGCACCTGCCTAGTAGTCATCAGTTAATGGCTCATGTGGATGAGACACAGTGTTATCAAGGTATGTCCTAGAAAGCGAAAGAAAGTTCACAGCTCCCATGTGCTAGGCGCTGCACAGATACATAGTCAAAGTGAGTCAGTCCCCTGGTAAGGTGCTACATCTTTAACACTTATATGAATATGAAATGCCTGGACACGTGGGTGAGTCAACGGGAGGAACACAATTTATTATTCTTGTTATTACCAGAAATGTCTATTAGGATCATCTAGTCTGACCTTCAGCATAGCAATCGGCAAGGTGATGATGCTACCCAGGCGAAGCAGTCCGGTCTGTTAGGATAGAGCGTTAGACCAGGACTTAGGAGACTTGGATTCGGGTCCTGGCTTTGCCCTGGTCTGCTGGGTGACAGTGGGCAGATCCCTTCTCCTCCTCGTACCTCAGTTTCCCCATCTGTATAAAGGAGGCTAATGATACTTACCTCTCCTTAAGAAGAGCTTTTAGATCTGATGAAAAGCAGCTACTACCACTGCTAGGAGGAGAAATGTCCATGGTGTTTGTCCCTGAGCACAGCTGTAAGGAATGTACACCCGGTAACCTGCTGTCATTTGTAACTTGCTCTAGACAAATGTGGAGGAGGATCAAAAGTGAAGGGTGAAGAAATTTAGGAAAATGCAAGAGAGACATGAACACCCAAACAATTCAGTCTTGTCCATGCCAATGGTCTGGCTCCCAAAACCCTTGTGAGAGAACATCCATCTATTTACTATCCGGGTGGTTCTTTACTTAGTTCATTTCTTTGTAGCAACAGTGTCCCCTGCTGATTAAACACACAACACTTACTTTACAAGAGATTTTTTCCAGGTAAGTTTGGGGCATAATTTCTTTCTTTCTTTCTTTCTTTCTTTCTTTCTTTCTTTCTTTCTTTCTTTCTCCCAGTCATTCAGTAAAGACTTGTTTTATTCAATTATTTCACGGTAAAAAAACCTTGGCAGTTGTATACCTCAAATTACACTGGCTGCGTTTTCCAGGATATGTGGTGTGTTTCACTGATCCTGCCATTGCTCTTTCTGAGTTCTCCCTCTAGTCCTCATATATGAGATGCTGAGCTAATAGTAACGGGTTAATGGCTCACGTGGGGGGTGATATAGATTATTATTGCAGGTTGGTTTAGAAATCCAAAGGAACTGATAACTCTGAGTGCTTGAGAGACCTGAACCAGCATCCTTCACCATTCTCTAGGAAAGGTGGACTTAGTCCTGCGTGAACATGGGTGGATGGATTTGATGGCCTTTCCACACCTACTTTTCCATGATTGCAGGATCCCATGATTCTTGGCCCCAACTAGATCAGCTGGATTTCAGAGAGGACATTTGCTGGAAAACTAAAGATAGTTAAGACCCAGTCAGACTGAGAAGAGCTACAAAAGGATCTCTCAAAACTGGGTGACTGGGCAACAAAATGGCAGATGAAATTTAATGTGGATAAATGCAAAGTAATGCACATTGGAAAGTAAAATCCAAACTATACATATAAAATTATGGGGTCTAAATTAGCTGTTACGACTCAAGAAAGAGTAGGGTGACCGGACAGCAAGTGTGAAAAATTGGGACAGAGGGTGGGGGGTAATAGGCACCTATATAAGAAAAAGACCCAAAAATCAGGACTGTCTCTATGAAATTGCGACATCTTGTCACCGTAAGAAAGAGATCTTGTAGTCATTGTGGATAGTTCTCTGAAAACATCCACTCAATGTGCATCGGAAGTCAAAAAAGCAAACAGAATGCTGGGAATAATTAAGAAAGGGATAAATAATAGGACAGGAAATATCATGTTGCCTCTATATAAATCCATGGTGCGCCCACATCTTGAATACTGTGTGTAGATGTTGTCGCTCCGTCTCAAAAAGGAGATATTGGAATTGGAAAAGGTTCAGAAAAGGGCACCAAAAATTATTAGAGGTATGGAATGGCTTCTGTATGAGGAGTGATTAATAAGACTGGAACATTCCAGCTTCAAAAAGATACGGCAAAGGGGAGATATGATTGAGGTCTTTAAAATCAGGACTGGTGTAGAGAAAGTAGATAAGGAAATGTTGTTTACTATTTCTCATAACACAAGAACTAGTGGTCATCAATTGAAATTAATAGGCAGCAAGTTTAAAACAAATAAAAGGAAGTGTTTCTTCACACAACGCACAGTCAACCTGTGGAACTCCTTGTCAGAGGATGTTGTGAAGGCCAAGACCATAACAGGGTTAAAAAAAGAACTAGATAAATTCATGGAGGATATGTCCATCAATCGCTATTAGCCAGGATGGGCAGCAATGGTGTCCCTAGCCTCTGTTTGTCAGAAGCTGGGAATGAGCAACAGGGGATGGATCACTTGGTGATTCCCTGTTCTGTTCATTCCCTCTGGAGCACCTGGCACTGACCACTGTCAGAAGACAGGACACTTGGCTAGATGGTGCTTTGGTCTGACCCAGTAGGGCCGTTCTTATGGAATAAAAGAAAATA
>NW_020686194.1:0-1312 GCF_002925995.2 Terrapene triunguis
CTTCAATTTGTTATTTCCAGCAAAAGATAGCCTGCCTAACAGACCAGTTTCACTTTTCTCTTTATAGACGCTAAAGAGGATAATTGCTATGTTTTTAAGTTACCACACAGCTCTTTCTAAGCAAGCATGTTTTTATTCATTATTTCTTACTACAGAGAAAACATATTAAAAATAATAAAAGAATCTACACATATGCTAATAAGCTTACCAGTGATCACCCCAACTGCAGCCTGGGCTCTGGTAGAAGCTCTCTTTCAATCCCCTCCCAGGAGTTTTCCTGCTGTTTCAAGTAAATCACATCCTCAGCTCAGAACAAGAACAACTCCTGACTCTGTGAGTGACTCATTTATCCACTTTGGCTCTTTGAAGAGACCTTGAAAATATAATCAGCCAGACTGTTGCAGGCACAGAGGCCTGAGGACAGCAACAGCGGGGTTTGTTGCCCGGCGTGCTTCGCGTCAATAAACATACCGGGGTGGAGAAACAATCAAAGTTTATTTGAGATCTCAAAGTGGTGCAAGGAGACAGGCAAATCAAGCACACCAGCAAAAACAGTTTCTTTCCTCATATACTTTTCACAACTAAGCCCCCCCATCTCTCCCTCTACCACCCCCCCCCACTCCTCCTCCCCTCTCTACCGAAGGCATGTTTATACATTTAAGCCGTTAAATCATTCTAGGGCTATAAATCTAGCTTGTTATTAACATTCCTCTAAACAGTTATTTGGTTCTGTTTACCCGTAGTTTATTACCCCTTCTCCAGCTAAAAACATGCAAACCTCATCATTATCGCTTGGTACCTGGTATGGGGGGGGGGGTTGTAATTGGTAACTGGCTATTTACACATTCCAATTCCTGTCCTTGGCTTTTGAGGCCGATTAGAGTTAAACATGGAAGGACAGAGTTTAAACATGGAAGAACTCTGGCTTAGGCAGGCCTAGTAACCCCAACAAGACAATAGGTCTCTGCTCAAAGTGCAGCTTCAAAATGAGGGATTCCAGAGGACTCAGTCACATTCCCTTCCTCCCTCCCCTAGAATTTCCTTGAAAATCCACTTCACATGTCTTGTTCCCAAATGTCCTTTGACGTTCCTAATGTCTCCCAGAGATTGCACTAATCAGAACTTCCTCCTAAATGAGCTCCATAAAATACTGTAATAGTACATAAATATTTGCATTTTAATACAACCAACTTCAAAGATATTTACCTTAATTCAATAACATTTAACTTAATTCATTAAGGTTTGTGCAGGATATTAAAGGACACTTTCATATCTGTCACAGTGACAATCTTGAAATATAGTGTCTCAATCT
>NW_020686195.1:0-4813 GCF_002925995.2 Terrapene triunguis
CTTCTGACCTAATCCCTCTGGACTATTTGCATCTTTACGTCACAAACCTGTATTGGGATGGCACAGCAAGGCTCCAAGGCCATCACAAGGGTGGCTCTGGGCCTCTGTCAGGAATAGTGAGGAATGAGGGTTGATCCTCAGGGAAAGGGGACAAATCCTCCCCCTCGCCCCGCCCCCCCAGAGAACAGGACAGAATTTTCCTCTCCCCACCACAATTCACTTCCACAGGAAAACCCACAGTTGGGTTGATCTAACACATGTTCTGTATTAATAAATACATTCTACAATTACATAAATGGTCCAATTCTCAGTGGAATTATCCCTGACTTGCCCAGATGTAACTGTGATCAGAATCTAGCCCTAACAAACCATTCATTTCTACAAACAACACCAACCACATTTTTATGCAGTGCAGGATTCCTAAAGAAAAGGATTCCACTTCCAGAAGCTTTATGGATACATAGTCATTTTATGGGTTGCAGAATATATATAAACAACCTTTCATGTCCTTTCCCTCCTTCCTTTCTTTTACCAGCTGGAATCTAGACCCTAAATTAAAAATACGTGTCTCTGGAAGGAAGTTTCCTCTTTCCATCTCTCTTTCCCACGCCCTGCCATCTTACCTTGGTTCAAGATTACTACCTCCTCCTGATGCAGGAAGCCATTTGTTTAGATAAAGGGAAATTCAAAATGGAGAATAGGGTTTATATATGGTAAGCCCCACCTACAGGAAGCATTGTGCCAATCAGAGTCAGGTTTGGGGTAGAGAGAGAGAGAGAGTCTGTGACTGTGTATATATTTGATCTTTGTAGCAGGCATTAGGGTTGGCTCTGGAGGACACTAGGGAGACTTGTTTGAGTAAAGTTGCAGAAGGAAAATAACATGTCATATATGTATAGTTATTTTGTTTTAAAACTTTGTCTTATTTATGTATTGTATTTATTCACTTGCTTATACATGAACATCATAAAAATCACCTTCTTCAAAATATGGATTTTGGAGCTCTGTTTACTAGTTTCCAATCCTTATTACTGTTCAAAGTTGTGACATAAGAAGGTAGATCCTCTTCTGATGTAAATGGATGCAGTTCCATTAGAGTTGAGTACAGCTTATTCACACACAAAAATGTAGTTTCACTTGACTTGAAACTATTCACAAATTTGCCATATATTTTTGGCCAATGTTGGGGGGGGGAGGGTCTAGATTCAGAAGGGGACTTAAGTATCATGTATAAAACAACTAAGGAAGGAGGCTCACTTATAATTTGTAGTCCAATGGTGAGAACACTCACCTGGGACGTGAGCATCTTGGAGTCACTTCCCCCTCTGCCTAACAAAGAGAAGGGATTTGCACTTTGGTCTCCCATGTTATGGACAGTGTTCTAATCACTGGGCTATAGGATAATCTTGGGACATGGTTTTCTTAATCACTCCTGTTGAAGCTGTTCCACGGTGCATAACTAATTAAATAATCATTGGAGCAGATACAGGAACCTGGGCACATGCCATAACCACCAGGCTATAGAGTCATTCTCCTACTTCTTTTCTGGCCCGCTGGCTATTAACGTATTTTATACAAAGTGGAACAGCTCCAACAGGAGAGACTGTTAGACACCTAACCCAGACTACCCTCGAGCCTGATGCTTAGGCCATTTACCTTGCAGGTAGAAGGTGAACCACCTTCAAGTCCCTCCTCCAATGATTGTTTATCCAGGGGTTCTCAAACTGGGGGGTCACAACCCCTCAGGGGATAATGAGTTTATTACCTGGGGGTTGCAAGCTGTTAGCCCTGCACCTCATGTGAGTAGGCTAACCACAGAGCTAAAGCAACAGAGGGTCCTGTGCAAGTCAGACTTGCATCTGAAGAAGTGAGGTTCTTACCCACGAAAGCTTATGCTCCCAATACTTCTGTTAGTCTTAAAGGTGCCACAGGACCCTCTGTTGCTTTTTACAGATTCAGACTAACACGGCTACCCCTCTGATACTTGACACAGAGCTAAAGGTAGGTCATAGAGAACACAGCAGCACTCTCTCCTCCAGCTATTTTGTGACTCTAGCCTTTTAATAGGAATCCAAAAATCCATTTTATTTTGAATGAAATGTTTCATTTCACCCTAAATAGTTTTTTTTTTTAATTTGCCAATATTTTTCTCAATTCTTGGATTTGGTTTGAGCTGATTTCTCCCCTCCCCCCCCCAAAAAAACCCTCCACGTATATCAAATAATCAGTTATCTCCCAGCTCCAGTTATGAGTGAGACAGCAGTAGCTCCTTCTCTGGTCATTTTGTGGATCTAGCCCTTCATTTCCTTTGCTTTTTATTTTTAAAATGTCCAAAAAACCTAAATAAAAAAAATGTTTGCCCCAAAACAAAGTTTTTGTTTACTTTTTTGATTTGCTTTATTTTTTCCAAATGTTTTGGTTTTTGTTTGACCCACATTTATTTCCCCCTGCCACCTCCCCAATTTTCTGGGGACTGCTGGTGAACCAAAATATCAGTTATCCGGCTTTAAGTTCTATTAAAGTCAAGGTACCCATAGCTACACCAATTCACACCTGCTATGACTCTGGCCCTGTAGGTGCTTTATTTTCTTGTTTCACATGAAGTATGGGGAAAATTCACGTTCTTACACTAAAATCTAAGTATATTAGGTCAGATTCCAATATCATGTTACATGGCAAAAATAAACATAAGAAGCATTTGTTTGAATTTACACTGTTCCAGTAGGATCAGAATTAGTTATCTACACAATAACTAAAGCATCCTAAAACAGAATTAGCTACTTATTATGGAATTATAAAATGCCTATCACTTTAGTCTGTAGGCCCAAAGAATCTTGCTCCTTCAATGCCATGCACAATTATTGTGCAAGAAAAAATCAGCCAAATCTCATCCCTTTTGAGCATCAGCTCCTTGTTCTTTTTTTGGAACTTCTGAATTTAGTCCCTGTCAAAAATCAGGCAATGCACAGTGTCTCACAAATGGGAGAGAAAGGGGAAAATCAAAGCTTTAAATCAGACTTTTGCAAAGAGGTTTTATTTGGATTCAATTTTGTTGAAACGTTCAGCTCACTTTTAATTTGCACATCCCCACTTTCGTCTAGAAATCAGGCTGGAAGGGAGAGAAATCTCATATTCCTGGCTGGGTCAGAAGACCCACAAGACTTTCATCTCAATGTTTCTTTGATAAGAATGTCCTTGATAGTCATGGAAGAAAATATTTTCTCATACCATCCCTAGCTCATATTTTTATCCTCTACTTTCCGCCTAGGGCAAGGATATGTTTGCTATGGCTGGGGTAGTTAAAGAAGTGTAATGGAATCAAACTCTTACTACTGCAGGTGTCAGCTGGTCATTCGGAGAAATTATAATTATGTGCTGTTTAAGTCTGTTATTTTACTTGTGTAATTTTTCTCCCTTCTTTATAGTTGTGCTAATGTTGTCATTCGATTTTAGCAAAGCTGTTGAGCCAGTTGAATTTGTCAGTCTGTTCCTAATCTTTTCTGACACTGTGCTTAGAAATTTAATGAGACAATACCCAATTTAACAAATGATGGCTCTGCTGCTTGCTCTCTGTTGTTGCAAAGAGAGTTGTCTTTTTCTGAATCACTTTGCTTAAAATGTCATATGTTTAAGCTAGTGTGACCAGAGTCCTTTCTCCGCTAAGTGCTATTTCTCTGCATGACATTGGGGAAGGTACGAGAGGATGTTCTCTACACCCTGCATATTGTGATTGCAAAATAGTAACTAAATGGCCAAAGGGGGAAAAAAAGATATTTTGCTGGAGAAACTGGCTTTCATAATTCTCTGCATTAGAAGCAGCCTCGTTATAGTGAGCCAGGAAAAATTCATGGCCTGGGCTGGAAGCTCTGTGAGGTAGGGTACCCCTCTGCTTGGGGCTCTCAGTTTTGGGAAGTTGCCCCCCCCCCCCCGATCAAACAGATCAGCACCCCAAAATCTGGAGATCTCTGGGCTCTGCACTGCCTCCTGCTCTCACTGACTCTCTAACTACATAGCTTCACATGCGCCTAATATACACAGTCACAGACTCTCTCTCTCTCTCTCTACCCCAAACCTGACTCTCATTGGCACAATGCTTCCTGTAGGTGGGGCTTACCATATATAAACCCTATTCTCCATTTTGAATTTCCCTTTATCTAAACAAATGGCTTCCTGCATCAGGAGGAGGTAGTAATCTTGAACCAAGGTAAGATGGCAGGGCGTGGGAAAGAGAGATGGAAAGAGGAAACTTCCTTCCAGAGACACGTATTTTTAATTTAGGGTCTAGATTCCAGCTGGTAAAAGAAAGGAAGGAGGGAAAGGACATGAAAGGTTGTTTATATATATTCTGCAACCCATAAAATGACTATGTATCCATAAAGCTTCTGGAAGTGGAATCCTTTTCTTTAGGAATCCTGCACTTCATAAAAATGTGGTTGGTGTTGTTTGTAGAAATGAATGATTTGTTAGGGCTAGATTCTGATCACAGTTACATCTGGGCAAGTCAGGGATAATTCCACTGAGAATTGGACCATTTATGTAATTGTAGAATGTATTTATTAATACAGAACATGTGTTAGATCAACCCAACTGTGGGTTTTCCTGTGGAAGTGAATTGTGGTGGGGAGAGGAAAATTCTGTCCTGTTCTCTGGGGGGAGGATTTGTCCCCTTTCCCTGAGGATCAACCCTCATTCCTCACTATTCCTGACAGAGGCCCAGAGCCACCCTTGTGATGGCCTTGGAGCCTTGCTGTGTCATCCCAATACAAGTTTGTGACGTAAAGATGCAAATAGTCCAGAGGGATTAGGTCAGAAG
>NW_020686196.1:0-1796 GCF_002925995.2 Terrapene triunguis
TGCACACACAGTGTGCAGGACTTCACCCTGTGTGTTAGGGCTCTGCTGACCCTTGTGGGCCGGGCACCTGCCCTGGTGTTTGCTCAGGTCTTCCATAGGGACCCGGAGGCTGGGGGTTGGAATTTAACCATGGCCACACAGTGATTAATGTGCAGGTGTCCACAAACGGGGGGGGGGGTGCGCTTTGGAAGCCATGGCTGGAAAACACCCAGCCTGCAGGAGCTCGAGGTGGGGCCGGGACTGCCCCACTCCTGCGTGTGGGTTTCCTCTTGACTTGGAACCAGCCTCGTGCTCGGTCACATGGTGCCGCCGGGCCCCTTCCCTGTGCGGCAGCTGGCCGGAGCCGAGCCAGTCAAGTGTCCTCGGAGTCCAGGTGAACTGCAAGCTGCACCCCGTGGGGAGAGGCAGGAGCTACAGGGTAAGGGCGGGACCTGTCCGGGGGGCGTGACTCGACCTATTTAGGGGGTGGCCAAACCTTTACATTGTGCCCCCCACTATCAATGGATGCAGGTTGATAGTGCCCCCTCCCGCCTCGCCCACCAGGCCAGTAACCCATCGTCCCCTCAGACTGACCAAATGGGAAATCAGGCCAGGGGCTGTGAACACGCAGCCTGGCCTCCCCGGGCTGCCTCGCATCCGTCAGGGGAGGGGCACTGCAGGGCGTGCGCGGCCCCTCGCCTCAGTGGGGACCAAGGCCAGCGAGAGGGCGATGGGACCAGGCAGGTGTCACAGCCAGTCCCCGCCAACAACCTGCACCTCAGCAGCCCGCTGTGTGCCAGGAACTCATCACCAGGGGTTGGCAACTTTCTAATGCCTGAGAACCGAACGTCTCTGCCACGCCTCTTCCCCTGAAGCCCCCCCACCTCTTCCTCTGAGGTCCCGCTCCTACTCCATCCCTTCCCCAGAGGCCCCACCCCCTACCCAGATGCTGACAGTTTCCCTTTCCAATCAGACATTCTCGTCAAAAACCGGACACCCGGCAACAACCCTGTCATCACCTGGCAGCCCTGCCGCAGGCACCCCCAGTAACCTGGTGCACCTCACATGCAACACCTGACCGGGAACGAGGGAAGGACGCAGGGGCCACCAGTGCTGGGCAGAGGGATACAGTCGAGCCAGGCCCGGCAGTTACCTATGTTGGTCCAGATCACGGCATTGTCCAGCTGGAAACAGAGTGTCACTGCCCAGCCCCATCTCCTCAGACCCTGGGGGGCAGCAGGACTGATACTCCAGGGGGCCCAACAGCCACGGATCATGGGGTGTGGCGGCTGTGAGCAGGAACAGCCATGAACCCTCCAGCCACCTGCCGGAGATGCTGGGCTCCTCTGGCCTGGGCAGGGGCCATCGCCGGACACCACTCCACCAGCAGGGGGGCTGGGGCCGGCTCCAGGCACAGGACTTCTCATCGTTGTCCCCTTCCCAGTTGTACATGGTGGTTCCAGGAGCCGTGTGGCTGGGAGGGGCCTGCCCAGGGTGGGGCTGTGACTCGAACTGTTCAGGGAGGCGACTGAACCTTTAAATTGTGCCCCCCCACTAGCAACGTATGCAGTTTGGGGGGCAGTGCCCCCATAGTCCTACAAACTCCACCCATGCCCCCCTGGCACTATGGGGAAAGGGCCTCAGGCAGGAGCTATGTCGTTGAGGCCGAGGGACCATTTCTCTTTGTGCTACCCCACAGGGTGCCAGAAATCAGAAGTTTTCCAGGGAAAATGGGCCATAGGATCTCTGCAGTGATATCTATGGGTGGTTATTCAAACTATCTGGAATTGTTGATAAATTGTATCGTTTGACCACAC
>NW_020686197.1:0-2567 GCF_002925995.2 Terrapene triunguis
AATCACTTCTCCATCCCCTGCCCTTACTGCGTATCTGTGCATCGCCCGGTGTGACGGGGCCCTGATCTCAGTCGCTGTGTGTCTGTGCAGCGCCCGGCCTGACGGGACCCTAATCTCAGTCGCTGTGTGTCTGTGCAGCTATTGGCACGCTGATCTTGGTCCCGGTGCCTCACCCACCCCACCGATCTGAGTCACTCTGTGTCCGTGCAGTGCCCAGCATCCCAATCTCACTTCCCGGGTGCCTGTGCACCACCCAGCGTGACAGGGTCCCACTCTCCATCACTCTGTCTTTGCAGTGCCCGGCCCAGCGGGGCCCTGCTCTTATTTGGCACACGTATCTATCCGTGTTATTTACCTGGCCTCACCAGTGCCGGGTCTGAGCACCTCACAATCATTGATGAGTTTAGCCGCACACAGCCCCTGTGAGGCCGGGAAGGATCAGACTAAAGGTGGGGAACTGAGGCCCAGAGAGGTTCA
The DNA here is from genome assembly GCF_002925995.2 of Terrapene triunguis. Lineage (NCBI taxonomy): Eukaryota > Metazoa > Chordata > Testudines > Emydidae > Terrapene > Terrapene triunguis. The sequence continues at coordinate 478 of NW_020686197.1, forward strand.
CCCAGCATCACTCAGGAAGTCTGTTTCAGAGCAGGAAATTGAACCCAGATCTCCTGACTCCTGGTCCAGTGCCCTAAGCCCTGCACCATCCCCATTCATAGGTACCCCTGCCGTAGATGTTATAACAACAGCCTGACTCAGGAATTGACTCTGATCTGGATTGTCTCTTCATTCCAGCTGTTGACAGGACGCTGAGCAAGGAAGATGCCAACACTGTAGGGACGTTCCATTCTGCCCACAGCTCCCTGTGCCCATTCCCGCTCTGGGAGAACCTGGCAGACTCCACTGGCTGTGGGGATGAGGTACTCAGGGATCCCACTGCTAACCCCCGGCAGGACAAGAAGCCCGTCCGGTGCAACAAAGAAGAGGTGTTTGGGGATCCCACTGCTGCCCCTCCACTGGACGGGGTGCTTGGAGATCTCACCTCTGCCCCCCAGCCAGCCGAGAAGCCATTCCGGTGCAGCGAGTGCGACAAGACCTTTGGGCAGAGCTCCCACCTGCTGCAGCACCAGATCACGCACACTGGGGACCGTCCCTACCAGTGCCCTGACTGTGGCAAGCGCTTCAGCTGGAGCTCAGCCCTGTGCCAGCACCAGCGCATTCACCGCGGGGAACGCCCCTACCAGTGCGCTGACTGCGGCAAGCGCTTCGCCCAGAGCTCCAACCTGACCACGCACCGGCGCACCCACACGGGCGAGAAGCCCTACTGCTGCCCACAGTGCGGCCGCGGTTTCAGCCAGAATGCCAACCTGATGACCCACCAGCGGGTGCACGCAGGGGTCAAGCGCCACGAGTGCCCCCAGTGCGGACGGGTCTTCGTGGAGCGCTCATCCCTGCTCAAGCACCAAGGCGTGCACTTGGCGGAGAAACCATACCAGTGCCCCGAGTGCGGGCGCAGCTTCACACAGGGCTCCACACTGGCCCAGCACCTCCGCATCCACACCGGTGAGAAACCATACCAGTGCGGTGAGTGCGGGAAGTGCTTTGGGCAGAGCTCGGCCCTGGCCCAGCACCGCCGGGCCCACACAGGTGAGAGATCCTACCACTGCCACCAATGCGGCAAGGCCTTCAGTCAGAGCTCCAACCTCATCACTCACCAGGCCTCACACACCGGTGAGCGGCCTTACAAGTGCCCGGACTGTGGGCGCGCCTTTGGGCGCAGCGCCCATCTGGTTACCCACCAGCGCACTCACACTGGGGAGCGACCCTACCGCTGCCACCAATGCGGCAAGGGCTTCAGCCAGAGCTCCACCTACATCCAGCACCAGACCACCCACACCGGTGAGCGCCCGTACAAGTGCCCGCAGTGTGGCAAGGCCTTTAGCCAGAACTCCAACCTGCTCACCCACCAGCGCATCCACACTGGTGAAAAACCTTACCGCTGCCACCAATGCGGCAAGAGCTTCCGGCAGAGCTCAGGCTATCTGCAGCACCAAAGGACCCACACAGCCTCGCAGCCCTCCACCACACCCACATAATGGTGCTCGCCGTGGGGACTATGGGTCTAACATCACACGCCTCCAATGTTTGTGCTAACTCACAGACATGATGGGAATTACAAACCACAATACATTGCCCAGCCAACAGAGGGCAGCAGAGGATTACACACAATTGGACATGCACCTGCCTCTCCTGCTTGGGCTAAAGCAGCGACACGGTGGACTCATCGATGGATCTGGATGGTTTTCCATTTCATGGGAAATTCTGTTAATTTTTTTTGGGGGGGGGGGGGGGGAGAAACATCCATTCCAAAACAGAATGAAAAGAAACAAATTCAAAACTTCCCCTAAAACAAAATCCGTGGAAGGGAACATCTAGTGTTGACCAAAACAATTTGTTCTGGGTTAGACTTTTTCATTTTTTATTATATAACATAATATACCATTAAAAAATATATGTAATACGCAATTTAAAAAATTGAAAGGCAATGTCGTTTGGAAATGGGAAATCAAAATGTTCCGCTAAAGATCAAAGCATTTTGTTCCAGTTTTTTTCCTAAATGAAATTGATGCATTTCCACGCAATGAAATAGCAGTTTCAATGAAATGGCATTTTCTGAAGGAGACATATGCCATCAGAAGAGTTCCAAC
>NW_020686198.1:0-7421 GCF_002925995.2 Terrapene triunguis
TCACCTAAACTGCTAGAAAATAATAATAATGATTATAAAAGAGGTCCAAAGCCCTGCTAGGCAAGTGAGGGAGCCTGCTGGTGGCCTCACTCATGAACCAGTGAATGTGAAACAGCTTGAGAGGCATCCAAATTTAAGACATCTTGGCAGTCAGTCCAATTAAAAAAAATAGGTCATATTCCATGCTGAAAACTTGAAGCTTTAAACATGGACAATGTTTTTTCTGTGCAAAACTTAATTTTTAAAAAAAAATAAAGATTAAAAATGTTAACTGTTTATATAATTATGTTACATAAAATGAAGTCTGCTGCTTATGCTTGCCTAGCTTAAAACCAGCTGAACTGATTTTGATCCAACTTTAAAAAAATTCACCTTTGATCTTATGCCAAATGCAGAAAATTTCATCCCAAAGGAAATGTGAAGTTAAGAGCCAATTTGGAAGTGATGTTAGAATGGACTTCATTCTTAATTATGTCACCTTCGCATGAATCAATTCAGTTGTCTCCAGGAGACTTGCATACAATATAGTGTGGCAGCTAATGAACAGTGCACAATATTAAAGACTTTAGGACAGGAAGTAGAGACATAGCCAACAGAGAGACATCAAAGAAATATACATGTAGACTAAAATTGGCTAAACTGCTCAGTAGCCAGGACACCCCATTGCTTATGAAGAGAGTCATATTGGGAGAACGTTTTAATGACCACAAGCAATCAAGGACTACGGTTTTATGTCTCATCCAACCAAAGACAGCAACTTCAGCAGCACCATAGTCCCCAATGTCATGCTGAGGCATAAGTTCAGTATCAACTTGAACAGAAGAGCATCACCAACTGACTCACTAGCACTGTTTTCTGAAACAGTTTTCCTTGAAGGGCTCCCACCCAAGTACTGACTGCTTTGCCTGATAAGATCAGACAGACATAAAAACAAAACAAAAAATATCCTTTGCAAAATACCATCAAGTGAACAGTGAACACTTAATACTACCTTCATAGCAAAAGGCTATCTAAAAGCATACCTGTTATTGGAAAACCCTGGGATTTTCTCTGACATTTTATAAAGTTGGAAAATTATATATCTTTACTAATACAGCAGTTATTTTCAGGTGTTATTAAATCCAATAAATCTTAAAATTTAAATTGGTATTTGCAAAGCCAATGAAAAATGCAAGAGAATTTTTAAAAAAAAAATCTGTTTAAAAATAAGTTGAGTCTTTTTGCTTACCACAAAAAGCCATACCTAGCTGAGAAAGGTCCAGTTTTGTCCAGTGCATCCCAGCTGGGCAACTTGGTGAAAGTGTTCTGATAAAGACCTGTCCTTGTTTATCCAAACCCCATATGGCATCCTGGCAGGCTGAATAACACACCATTTCAGCATCAGGCGGTAGCTGAACTGAAGAAGGATGGAACTGAGGATTCTGATCACTAACACAAAACAGATCCTTGTTGCTTTGGCATAGCCACAGAAAGCTTCCTATGGAGCGAACATGTGTGTTACTGTTAAAATCACTCCTAATCCATTCTCGAAAACTTACATAGTTGCTTCACTCTACCATTAAGTGCCAAGTGCATTTAAAAACTACATTTCAGAAGACTGATAGTTTTTCTTGGGTCAAGATTTTCTAACCTAAATTCCTAGATTTAGGCATCTAAAATAAGTGGCCTGATTTTCAAAGTGCTGAGTATTTAACACTTTATTTGGGAGTAAAAATTAGTGTATTTACATACACACACCCCTGCGACCACTTCTTTCTGTCGTCCTTCTATGTTGCTTGCAATCTCTTCTCCCAAATTCCATTGCTGCTTTGGTTTTTCCCCTGTATGACATTAGCACTTGTTCAAAACCAGACAGTCTTGCCTAAGCAAAAGGTGCTAAACAGGTCTATCCTAAACAAAGGAATGTGTGTTTACACCTCAATTTACATACAAGTAGTAAACAGGTCCTCAAGACAGCAGGAGGAGGAGATGGCAGGAAACAGAATAATTTGCATTTTAGCAAACAAATGGGAGACCAAAGAGCACAGAGCCTTCACCACCAGACTGCATGTTGCCTTCCTCACTGTTTGGATAAACTTTACTTTGAGGGGTAACCTTCAGAATAACCCACTTCAAAGGTTCATTGGACTATAAAAGAAAGTGGCAGAAACCCAAGTTTTCTCTTTCACCCAAGACAACAAAGGCACATCTTTGGGCTTCTGGGAGTGATCCTAACCGAGGAGTGGGTCAGTCACCATCTTGACTGTGGGTGAAAGAGGCCATCTTAAACAAAGCCTTGAACCAAAACATGCTAGATTAAGTTTTAGACTTTTAGATGCATGTTTTCACTTTTATTTGATGGTAACCATTTCTAACTATCTCATATACATGAATACACTTAAAATCCTACCTGCTTTCATTAATAAACTTGTGTTATTTTAACTCTAAACCCAATCCAGTGCTGTATTTAAACTGAACTGTTTGGTAACTCCAGTTAAAGCAGAAAACTCTTGAATATTGACTCCTTAATGGGACAATGGACCTTAATATCCCTCTGACTGTTCCAGGACAGGGCTGGACATTTCAGAATACATGTTTCTGGGAAAAGTTGGGGCTGGGGAGTCACTATGCCAGTTGTTAACCAAGGCCGGTGGAAGCCAATGGAAATCTTTGGTATTGCAGATAGGTTCTAGGATGGGCCTCCAGCCTCCATTTTTCTTTTGGGTTAAGAAGTAATGGGAAACCCTTCCCCGTGTCGTGGAGGAACTTGTTCCACAGCACATAAGTGTAGAAGACAGTTTACTTCTTGTCATAGAAGGTGCTCATGAGAAGGATCCCTGAAGAGGGACGGGGATGAAGGGAAGTAAAGGGAATCAAGTAGCCCGTGTGTATGATTTTTAGGGCCCACTTGCTGGTGGTGATGGAAGACCACGTCAAGTAAAAGGGAGTAAGGCAGTCCCTGAAATGGAAGATGGATGGTGTCATCAGCACTGTAGAGTGGGGAAGTTCATTCAGATCCTCGACCAAGCCCTCAAATGTCTTGCTTTGAGTATACGGTTAAGTTACCGAACTATTTTAACGCTAAATGAGCTAACTTCATGACACTGCTGGGAACGCCATTTCAGGATGGTTGAAAAGGAACTGAGGGGGGTCAGGTTGTGTGCACGCTAGATGAGGTGCCAATGGCACCACAAGACGGGGATCGCACATACTGAAATTCTCCAATCAAAGGCACGGAGATGCACCAACACCTGAAGTGGAGTATCTCTGGGGCATCACTTGAAAAAAGAAAAAAAAGGAAAAAAAAAACCCCCACAAATTTGCACCATGGCAGTTTTGCTTGAAACACAGTAAACTGCAAATTACAGCTTACTTTGTCTACTGGTGGCTGGTCATGAATGGCAGAAACTGGGGTAACTACAGACAAGGCCTTAAGCACCTTAAATATTTCAGATGTGTTTCCTTAACATGAATCCACCCACCTGCCTAACAATATATTGGACAGATTACTTTCAAAACGTATGCAACTAAGGGAAGGTTTATATATTTTTTTAGAGAAGTTACATTATGCTTTTAAAAGAAAATAGAATAATTTTTTTCAGTCCCAGAGACAGAGAGGAAGGATGTGGCTAAGGCACTGGACCTAGAATCAGGAAATCTGAGTTCCAGTCCCAGATCCAACCACAGGCTCTTGATTGATTTTGGGCAAGTTATTCTCTCGCTCTGTTTCTCCTGCTGTAAAATAGGGATAATATTTCTCTCTCACAGGAGTGTGGTGAGGCTCAGTTTATATCTGTGATGCTGTGGTGAAAAGTATGTAAATAAAATACTTTAAAGAAACTACCCTATTTTATTTTTTATGCCGTGCTGCAGTCTTCCAGTGATGATGATGGCAAAAACTGAAGGGGAAGTCAGCTCACTCGCTGGAGAACTTTACTGACTCCAATAACCTAATAGGTTAGGCTGCCTAGCCTCTTTCCCTCTAACTGGGTAGTGCTGCTTTAAATGAATAGACTTCACTAGCACCAGTCACCATTAGTAGCAAGTGTACAGATTAGAAACCCAATATAGAATATGGTATTGAGGGCCAGAATTAGCATAAGAACAAGTATGGTAAAATGCAAATGGTTGATAAGAAAATGTGGATTACAAAGGTTCCACTCCCCCTTCCTCCCCCCGATCTTTGGTGGCAGACCTACCCAACTCTTTAGCATCTATGCACACCACATCCATTAAAGCTATATTTGTTTTCCCCTCCACATTTAGTGACTCAGCACCCCTCCAAGTGAGAGATATGTAACTTCAAAAAGACACTAAACACATTATTCCTTGCATGAGCCAGTAAGGATGCTCAAAAAGCAGCACACTTTACTCAAGGCCATTCCACTGCAGTCCCACCATGGTTTATCTCCAATAACAGACAGTAGGAAATTCTAGCTTGTTCCAAAAATATGGGACTTCTGCACACCTAATAGACAAAAACTCTGGACTAGTTCAGCATTATGGAACCTGTTAGCATCATTTCAGCTATCAACTCTAATGCATGAAGTCAGTTTAATTATGGTATAAGCTTATATTGAAGATTCACTAACCTTCTTTAGTTGGAGCTGTGGAAGCTAACACAAAAGCCCATTTTGTGGCAGAAACAGTACCTCGAGGCACAATATTATTCCAATATGTTCCTGAAAAAGAAAGCAAAACAATAATCATCATGAATCATACACTTTGCAACTTAAATGTTATGATAAATTCTTTTGTTGGAAATTTTTTTTAAAAGATCTGAGGATTTCTGTTGTAATCAACTATAAAATGTATTTGTTCTAATCAATATCCGATATTGCCCTGGCCAAAAAACATTATAAAGCCAAATGACTATTTATTAAGATTGAAGAATCCCCATGTTTCCCACCAGTTCATGCTCATAAGTTTGAGAGACTGTTTTCTTGTTTAAAAAAAAAAAAAAAAAAAAAAAAACACCTTTTAAAAAAAAAAATAAAAAAAAAAAAATAAAAATATTTTTAAAAAAAAAAAAAAAAAAAAAAAAAAAAAAAACACCCACACAAAACACATCATTTTTCATTATTTTAGTGCATTTATGTCACTAGACAGTTTGTTACATCATCATGGATGAACACCAAATCAGCACATAGATGAAGAAGTCATCGCAATAGGGATTCTTTCAGATTCAATGTTGAAACATTTGGCAACTAGTGCAAAGATTATATCTGCTGCTTCTCAGCCCTGTCTGGAGGTTCCCCTTTGTTGCAAGCTTATACGAAATGATCCATTAGAGGTCACCTTTTGTTCTAAGCACTAGCAGCAGTTTTGACCCAATACTTACAGCTGAAGATTGTGCTGACTCTTCAGCAAAAGACTTTGTGTGACCTTTGTAAATCTAAACAGACAAAAGTGAGAAGGATGTTCTTTCCCATCAAATGCTAAGTTTGTTACTTGCAACCTTCTGCCCTTCCAGGGATACTGATCATGTAAAATTAATTATAGTTGTATAAGGCTAAGATTTAGTCATGGGTATTTTTAGTAAAAGTCATGGACACATCACGGGCAAAAACCAAAAATTCACGGCCTGTGACCTGTCCATGACTTTTACTATAAACACTCATAACTAAATCTCTGCTCCTGGGGCCCCACAGCTCTGGAGAGCCCTGGGGCACTGCTGCTCTGGAGGGCCTTGCTCCAGTGGCAGGGGCTGACTGCCCCTGGCGGCCCACTGCTCGGGTGCTCCCCGGGGCTAGCCACCCAGGGCTGTCCAAGCAGCAGCCAGTGTGGCTTGCCCCGGGGCCGCTCCAGCAACAGCAGGTGTGGCTCACCCCAGGGCCGCTCCAACAGCTGCAGATGTGGCTGGCCCTGGGAACAGCTACTCAGGTGGTCCTGAGGTCAGCTGCATTGGCTGCTGCGGAAGTCACAAAGGTCGCAGAAAGTCACGGAATGTGTGACTTCCACGACCTCTGTACCAGAATCGGAGCCTTAGTGATCAGCAATGCCAGTCATTTATTAGTCTTCTGAAATGCAAAATCCAGTATGTTGCCCATTCCCACTTAAATGACAAAAACAATGTTAATTTCTTGCACTTATGGCCAAATCTCACCTAAACTGGACTGACTGGGTACCATTCACAAATTGAAAGATCTGCAGAGCAAATAAAGTCACACTTTGTTGGGAAGACACTATTCTTTTATTAGACAAATACAATTCCATGCAGATGTTTCCTCTTTAAAGCCATTGGTATAAAATACTAGCAACCCCACAAGTCAAACAAATCTAAAAGAAAAACATCTGCACAACCTGCAGAGATCTCTTCAGATGGCTTAGATGTCAACCAATAAGCTTTCCAGCATCAGTTTTCTGCAAATCTTTTCTGAGGCTTGTTTAAATACATGTCAAGCACTTCTATCTAGTTTAGTGTTTGAGTAATCATGAAATCTTCTCTTAATTCTTAATCTAATCACACACTCAGAGAGAAGGAACAGGAGTATTTTTTGACAGATTCCCTGTGTAAATACCGGGTACAGTACTACATAATCCTTCACCTCATCTAATGAGAGAGAATCCTAAAGGAGCATCTAATCTGGCATTTTTTGGCTACTATGCTGCTATCAAGAGGACATCAGTAAACTTTTTTGGTAGAATAAGAGGATAGTTTCTATACTCAAGTTTAGACATATAGCTTTAGGAACATCTCTCACAAAAGGACTGAGAGGAAGAATACAGCTCTAAACAGCCTCCAACAAGTCTAGGGAAATCCTCTTGAAAATTACTTTACTGTTTGAGCAGGACTCTTCACCTGGTTCCTTTCCAAGAGGGAAAGTCTACTTACATTGACAGAACAAATCAGAATGGCTTGAAGCCACAGCTGAAAAGGCACCTAGGCCTGCAGATAAAGCCAGGATTGTGTGAGATGAGAGCACATAGGTTAGAGGCTTCTGGAAGTAGACCAAATCAGTCATGAGCTACAACATTCATCAGACAGGCTAAAGTCATTAAGTGTCTTGTTTAGTGTTCAGCATGTTCTCTCATCAGATCATTAGTAACACATTGCTCATTTTCCTAAACACATTTCCCAAAGTGATCACTATATTATTATTAGTGTACAGCACCATACACAGGTACCGTAGCACCTAGTAGCCCTAGTTATGGACTGAGACTCCATTGTGCTAGGTGCTATAGTGCATGGTTGTGTGATATTAATATGTAACTCTCTTTAATTCAAGATATGTGTGCATGCACTGAAAGAAGCGATATGACCTACTTTGTGGAAAGCATAACAAGCTCTGAGCAACAGGCTCCCAAACTTGCCTTCTTCATAGTACTACTTTTAAAAGGGCAATTACTCAAACCAAATATTAAGACAGCATCCCGCAATACTGTCTGCATTCTCACTCTAGTTTAAGAAACAAAAGCTTTTGCAACTTGCTCTTTAATTT